>NC_057742.1:22776172-22893478 GCF_004010195.1 Chiloscyllium plagiosum
CCCGTGCCACGTGCTAGTGAGGCAAGGAATAGGGAGAGAGAGGAGTTGAACACGTGGCTACAGGGATGATGCAGGAGGGAGGGTTTTGGATTCTTGGATAATTGGGGCTCTTTCTGGGGTAGGTGGGAACTCTACAAGCAGGATGGTCTTCATCTGAACCAGAGGGGTACCAATATCCTGGGAGGGAAATTCGCTAAGGCTATTAGGGTGGGTTTAAACTAATCCAGCAGGGGGCTGGGAACCAAAATTGAAGTTCAAGTATAGAAAAGCTTGAGAGTAGGGAGGTCCAAAATCAAGTTTCAGGGACACAAGATGGCACCAGCAAGCAAGAAGTTGGTTTGAACTGTGTCTACTTCAACGCCGGGAGCATCCGGAATAAGGTGGGTGAACTTGCAGCATGAGTTGGTACCTGGAACTTCGATGTTGTGGCGATTTCGGAGACCTGGTTAGAGCAGGGACAGGAATGGTTGTTGCAGGTTCCAGGATTTAGATTTTTCAGTAAGAATAGAGAAGATGGTAAAAGAGGGGGAGGTGTGGCATTGTTGGTCAAGGACAGTATTACAGTTGCAGAAAGGATGTTTGGGGACTCGTCAACTGAGGTAGTATGGCTGACGTTAGAAACAGGAAAGGAGAGGTCACCCTGTTGGGAGTTTTCTATAGGCCTCCAAATAATTCCAGAGATGTAGAGGAAAGGATAGCAAAGATGATTCTCGATAGGAGTGAGAGAGACAGGGAGTTGTCATGGGGGACTTCAACTTTCCAAATATTGACTGGGAACACTATAGTATGAGTATATTTTTGTCCAGTGTGTGTAGGAGGGCTTCCTGACACAGTATGTAGACTGCAGGGGATAGGCACATTAGAAATGTGGAACTTATTCAAGGAAAAGCTACCGTGTGTCCTAGATAAGTATGTACCTGTCAGGCAGGGAGGAAGCACGGGAGCCATGATTTACGAAGGAAGTGGAATCTCTGGTCAAGAGGAAGAAGAAGGCTTATGTTAGGATGAGATGTGAAGACTCAGTTAGGGCTAACTTGAGGGTTACAAGGTAACCAGGAAGGTCCGAAAGAGAGAGCTCAGAAGAGCCAGGAGGAGACATGAGAAGTTGTTAGCGGATAGGATCAGGGTAAACCCTAAGGCTTTCTATAGGTATTTAAGGAATAAAAGAATGACAAGAGTAAGATTAGGACCAATCAAGGATAGTGGTGGAAAGTTGTGTGTGGAGTCAGAGGAGATAGGAGAAGCACTAAATTAATATTTTTCGACAGTATTCACGCTAGAAAATGACAAAGTTGTCGAGGAGAATACTGAGATACAGGCTATAGACTAGGTGTGATTGAGGTTCACAAGGAAGAGGTATTAGAAATCCAGCAGAGTGTGAAAATAGGTAAGTCCCCTGGGCCGGATGGGATTTATCCTAGGATCCTCTGGGAAACCAGGGAGGAGATTGCTGAGCCTTTGGCATTGATCTTTAAATCGTCATTGTCTACAGAAATAATGCCAGAAGACTGGAGGATAGCAAATGTGGTTCCCCTATTCAAGAAGGGGAGTAGAGACAATCCTGGTAATTATAGACCAGTGAGCCTTACTTCAGTTGTTGGTAAAGTGTTGGAAAAGGTTATAAGAGATAGGATTTATAATCATCTAGAAAAGAATAATTTGATTAGGGATAGTCAGCACGATTTTGTGAAGGGTAGGTCATGCCTCACAAACCTTATTGAGTTCTTTGAGAAGGTGACCAGACAGGTAGATGAGAGTAAACTAGTTGATGTGGTGTATATGGATTTCAGCAAGGTGTTTGATAAGGTTCCCCACAGTAGGCTATTGTACAAAATGCAGAGGAATGGGATTGTGGGAGATATAGCAATTTGGATCAGTAATTGGCTTGCTGAAAGAAGACAGAAGGTGGAGGTTGATGGGAAATGTTCATTCTGGAGTCCAGTTACCAGTGGTGTACTGCAAGGGTTAGTGTTGGGTCCACTGCTGTTCGTCATTGTTATAAATGACCTGGACGAGGGCGTAGAAAGGTGGGTTAGTAAAGTTGTAGGCGACACTAAGGTGCAGAGGAGATTTACTAGGATGTTGCCTGGTATGGAGGGAAGGTCTTACAAGGAAAGGCTGAGGGACTTGAGGCTGTTTTCGTTAGAGAGAAGAAGGTTGAGGGGTGACTTAATAGAGACTTAATCAGAGGGTTAGATAGGGTGGACGGGGAGAGCCTTTTTCCAAGTATGGGGACGGGCACAAGGGGGCATAGCTTTAAATTGAGGGGTGATAGATATAGGACAGATGTCAGAGGTAGTTTCTTTACTCAGAGAGTAGTAAAGGTATGGAATGCTTTGCCTGTAACGGCAGTAGATTCGCCAACTTTAATTACATTTAAGTTGTCATTGGACAAGCATATGGATGTACATGGAATAGTGTAGGTTAGATGGGCTTCAGATTGGTCTGACAGGTCGGTGCAACATCGAGGGCCGAAGGGCCTGTACTGCGCTGTAATGTTCTATGTTCTTCTTTGTGTAAAATTAAGCATATCATAAAGCTGTGTTCATTTCTGCTATTGCATGAGGAAATTTATAAGATGGGATAATAATTCTCCTCATCTAAGTAATTCTGGAACATCCTACAGTTCAGTTTCGGGGATAACTGAATAATCTAATGAGAGACTGAACATTTTTATTATCAAGTAAAGATTATAAAAATTGAGTGATTATCTATATAGACAAGAGAGACAGGAAATGCAATTCGTAGGCATCTGTCACAACTTCATCTATAAATATTTGTTCACTTCCCTGAACAGACAAGCATGTCAACTCCTTCAAACCTGTCTATTGATGTCATCAGCACTTGCTGATTAAATCTTCACCACGATCAAGTTTTTCAAACAACTGCTAGCTAATCAAAACAGGTTTCAATTAGATTTTCACAAAATGATTAATACCATAAATACAGCACAAACTAAGGAATATTGAAAGTAAATTTAAAACAGACACTGAAAATATGTATTTTAAAACATTTAAAATTGTGTTTTGAATGATGTGTCTAAAAGTACCTGAGGGAAAAGCATTGGACACTATAATTACAGAGCTAGTATGAAAAAAAGAATGATATTAACTGAAAGAGTATTTCTTCATCTTTAACTTCTCTTATGTGTTTCTTACAAATCCAGATTGTGTTATTACAGATCACTGGAATTACCTAACTTTAATGCAGGCAAGTATTAAAATCGACAGTCCATCGATAGCACAGTTGGTAAACATGCTGCTCAATTTAGCACTGAGTCCGACAGACCAGAAACCCATGAGTGCTATTCTAATCTGTGCTGAGTTAGTTGATCTCAGGCATGGATTCCAGCTGCAATTGGTTGCAATGCTTCTGGGTTGGAGAAAATGGAAAAAATGAAATCAGCAATTGTTCTTTCTCCTGATTATAAGTCATTGGCTCAGCACTGAAATAGCACTTGTGTCGACATGGATTCAGATTGGCCTATTCCCTATGATGAAGTAGCCAGTTGGCACACACACAGTAAACAGGAATAGCCACTTGGCAGGGTACCAGAAGGTGGGTGCAACACCCATACCCCAGCACTAACTAGCACTTCAGCTGAGGAGGAGAGCAGTTGAGAATACCTTCTACTGCTGCTGCAACCAACACAAATTCCAAAGTCATGCAATGTTATTTGTGTAAATGTATGCCAATCAGCTCTCAATATAAAGACACATGGACAATGTGGCTGTGCACTGCTCTACCAAGTGTTTATTCAAAACAGCAAAACATGTTTGGTATTCCAGAGTAACACTAAGCTCTGCAATGCCTTTCTTAATCAAAGCCAGCTTCGTGATTTGTTAAGTTTAAAAGAACCAAATGTGTCTTCTTTTTTTTCTCTCATGGCTCCCATCTGTATTAAATGTTTTGTGGTTACCCCAGGCTGAGAACAATAAATTATTTCAGAGTGAAGCTAATGGGCATTCCCAACACAGCTTTTGCAATGCACGATTTGAATAATCATGAACACTGGAATAAATGGAATATTGTCCATATTTTAACTTTTGTGGAAGTATGGATTACTTAAAGCAAAACACAAAATCCAGTGGGTTGAAAACTCATTCATGCTATTTAAACTTAAGCTTTAATTTTCAAAAATATTCTTGAATGTAAACTATTCTAGCTGATCTGCTGTGGTGTTGCTCAGGGAAAATCTGCGTTCTGGAGCATTTTTTGTATGATCTCACTGTTAGGCTGGAGCTGTGTGAACAGGGCCTGACCTTTAAGCCATTTTAAGGAGCATCCCCGTGGGGAATTGGTCTTAATAGACACGTCCTGTGAATAATTACAAAGCAAATTGTAGCTTCTTATAAGCCTCCAGTTCCTGCCCTCAAAAAGAGGACATGGTTATCAAGGTCAGGAAAAATAGCAGGAAATGACTAGCTATCATTCTTTTACATATTTGAAGTTTTCTGAAGCATCACAGACATGTTTGAATTAAAGATATATATGCACATGAATACACACGATGGCTAATCAGTGATTTGTCATTTTGGGGGGAATGGTCTGACTTGCACCTGCTTTCATCCAATACTTTCACCCAAGAGATCAATCCTCAAGTTTGAGGTTGCAAGGAAAGCATCATTTTCTCTGACCAAAGGGCACAATCAACATAGATTGATGTACTTTTAGGTAACAAAAGGCTTTTCTCATTGCGATATTGAGTTAGGAGGTTGCAATTTTTTAAAACTCAGTTAGAAAGACTTGGGGGGCAATTATAATTGGTCACGAGAGCATAAGCAACATTAAGATGAAAAGTGTGTGAATGAATGAATATCCCACCACAGAGCAAGGGTTTCATTGAAATTAATGATAGTATAAAATCTGCTGTTCACACCAGTCCAGTGAAGTGTGAAAACTAGTTCACATTTTCGATCGCTAAGCCGTCAAGATAAAATTACTTGGAGATGAATTCAACTTCCACAGGGAGCCACCCACTAAAACAAAGTATCTGGTGAGAGACTAGAAGCAAAAAAAACTGTAGCACAATCACTGGCCCACATTCTTTATTCTACGTCGACAAACAGTGATACAAGAAGCATAGTCGTCAAGTAACAGAACATGGAGGAAACCTTTTAGCCTATCATAATTCATGTAGGTCATCAAACACCTATCCCTCTGTTGCCTTCAAACACTTGACTCATAGTTTTGTGTACAATGGCATTTCGAGTATTCATCTAAATACTTCTCAAATGCTGTGATGCTTCGCACCTCTATCAAACGTTCAGGCAATGAATTACAAATACCTATCACCCTCTGGATGAAAAGATTCCTCTTTAAATCCTCTCTAAACCACCTACCCCATACCTTAAATCTATGTCCCAAGATAGAGACTCCTGGATGAAGGAGTCTTCCTGTCTACCTATCTATGACCTCATATACCTCAGGTCATCTCTCAGCCCTCAGAAACAAAAACAGAAGTTGCTGGAAAAGCTCAGCAGGTCTGGCAGCATCTACTAAGAGAAATCAGACTTAACGTTTTGGGTCCAGTGACCCTTCCTCAGAACTGGGG
Source organism: Chiloscyllium plagiosum (assembly GCF_004010195.1). Classification (NCBI taxonomy): domain Eukaryota; kingdom Metazoa; phylum Chordata; class Chondrichthyes; order Orectolobiformes; family Hemiscylliidae; genus Chiloscyllium; species Chiloscyllium plagiosum. Next base: position 22,781,727 of record NC_057742.1, read on the forward strand.
ACCCCTCAGCCTTCTTTAAACTAAGGAAAATAACACCAGTTATCTATCCTCTTTTCATAACTTCATAAAACCAATTTCACCCCATCTCAGCTCTTCAGCTGCTGAAACTGTGTGCCATGCCTTTGTTACCTCTGCTCTCAACTATTCCAAAGTACCCTCCATAAACTGGATACATTCAAAACTCTGGGTGGGATGCTCTTCAGTGTGGACTCACTGGACCAAACTGCCTTACTTCTGCACAGTAGAGATTCTATGATACTTCCAGCTTCGCCAGTTCATTCCCCAGAGCTGACCAGACCAGAGCAAAGATAGTGGAGAAGAGACTTCCAAATGACAGCAATGTTGCACTGCCTTCCACATCATTCAATATATGATTCCACTGGGTGACTGCCTGTAAAGGTGAACTCTCATGCAGTGTAAGTGGTAGCAAGTTTCCCGCTCAGATATGGAAGAGTTTTTAAATGGAGATGCAATAGTTGCCTGTAATTCTGTTCTCCACTGTGATACAGTGCATCTGCCGTGCACTTTGGTAAGTGGAATTGATTATAATACCTACCAGACCCAAACCATGTTTAGATTGTATAATACTATAACCCTTCACAGCTTCCAGCAGCACACAATTTCCCTTCCTGATATGGAGTGAATGCTGATTCCAAGCTAGTAATCATACCCTGCACTGGTACAACAATTGCTAATTAGCTGACTGCTTAAACTAGCCAAGTCAGAAACTTGAAAGGAATACTGATGGGAAGTTGTCATACATGTTGCCTGAAATATGTTCTCAAAATGCAGCTTGAGTTTCAAGTGGCCACATAAAATGGAGTCATCTGATTGGCCACCAGAAAAGCTTCTTGTAAAAAGACAAGGCTCTTTAAGATCTAGAAACACAACAAATGATTCATTAGTACATGGACTTTTATCTAGCAAATCAACTAGCTATCTGATAGAGTTAGCCAACAGTTGGCTAAAATGATTTAGACTAATTTGTCATCAACAGTTTAAATCATTCTATGTGACTGTTCTTAACAATGATTTGACGAATAGTAGCGCAATTAATGTTGAACAAAATGGTGACACAACTGAATTCTCTTTAAACCCTTTTTTATTACTCAATTATGTCTCTTAATTATTTACTAAAACTGTTAATTGCCCTTGTTATAAAATGTCTATTAATTATTTGTGTTAAAACTCTTTAATAGCAATCATTAAGATCATTTCATCAAGCAACTATTGCTTGTGCAAGATTTATTCTTTGAGTGTTTTGACAATTGACCAGAAAGAAGTATTTTATTCACTCAGTAACTTGCGCATAACTAACGAAGGATGACCCAAGTTTACTGTGGATCAGTGCCTTGAGACAGTCTGTTGAGTCAGACTTTGGCATTGGTCACAAAGATGGGCAGTAAACTCCAAGTGTTTCTTGGCAAGGAGAATAGCTCAGAGATTAAGTGTTGTTCAGGTTCCATTGCATGTATTTGTTAAATACCAAAAACCAACGGTCTTTTTGAATATTCTGATTTATGTTGGAACCAAAGGGGAGGAAAACGTGTTCCTATAAGTGGCAGTGAGGCTAAATTTGCAGTGTAAATATACCCTTAAAGTCGAACTATGCAATCACTCCCTGCTAAGCATTTATTTGAGTTTATTAATATGTTGCAAGCAACTCCATCTTAAACAATTATTACTTTTCCATCTTTACTGTCAAGTCTCTCCAGTGCTTTGCTCTTCTCAAAACCTGGATTTCAGAACATTCCCTGTCTCCCCCACCACACCCTAGTTAACTCCCTTAAGTTTCTTTCTATAATACCATGTCTGAAACTTCTTGCGAGCGTTACACAACATTAAATGCGACTTTTTGCACCTGCATTTTCCTTTTAGCATCTCACCGAGACTTTAAATTTCTGAAATCATTACCTGAGATTTTAGACAGCAAAACTTTTAGTTTTGCAATTATAATTTTGAAAAGGTCATCCACTGGGAATACCTCTATTTTGTGTAATGCTGAGATGAAATCATGATGAAAGAAAGGACCCAAGGTCAATTAGGTTGCATCAGAGGGAGATTAGCTGCACCCACCCTTGCCCATAAAACCACATTCACAAGTACAGACACATCAGCGGTGGAATGTTAAGGAAGAGTTGCTGATACAAATTCCTTTTCATTAAAGTTTTCCAGTTTTAGTCATCTCCTTGAATCTGATATTCAAATAAAACCTACCACAGTGACAACACATTCAAGTTCACTACAGCTCTGAACTTTTAAGCACTGAACTTATTATTAAAAATACATCAGCAATATCTGTCAATCCACTGTTCAATATTGTATTATACAGGTGTTAATACATTGTTCACCAGGGCAAAATAATTTAATTACTTTTCCCACGGATAACAACAGAAGGACAATAAGATACGATAGTGTTTTAAGATCTGCTATTTCCTAAGACATCATTGACGGAATTCCAATTGCTCCATAGGATCCTCAACACAATTCGATAGTCTCATTAACTGTAATAATTGTGACAAAATGTGAGCTGGTTTAGTGGGAGGAAATTGAAAGGTAGTTATTTCTTGGAAGGCAAGCAGCTAAATATGGTCTAAAAGGAGCAAAGAAATTTGGGAATAAACCAATCACCAGTACAATAGCACAAGTTGTCAAGGCCATAATGAGGTAAATAGAATGCAATGCCCATTTGTCAGTGGATATTAAACACTGTTCAGATGTTATTATGTAATTTTAAATGCAATGCTCATTCCACAAGATTCTATTTAATTATAAAAGTTAAAAATTCAATACTTTTAAAAAGCAGTTTTGAGAAACATCACTAACTTCAAATGTATGTGATTTAAAAGCTCCTGAGTATAAGCCTTACAAATGAATCTTACTTACAAGGTATGCATCTAAGCTACTCAAGTTGGCAAAAAAACTTTAACACTCCTGCATTAGAAGGACAGTGTGAGCAAATTTATTTTAATGCTTTCTTTATTCCATCAAAAAAGCCTAAAATGGGATCTTCTGGCAATCTCTAACCAAATGAAACAATGGCATGGTACAGTGCATTGGTACACAATGAGCCAAGCATCGGTGTTAACACTATTAGCAGGAATATAACTCTATAAATATTAAATTTTACACATCAGTGCACATTTTCTGTTAAGGATTTCCAAGTTTCCATTTAGAATTGAAGCAGCTGATATAAACTCACAAAACTGAAGTTAAATCTTCACGGTCACCACAGAAATGATAATGTAATTAGAGCATGACAAGTTTCCATAGGCAGTTTCCATGAGCACATGAACAAGAAATGCATCATCCAAAAATAATATAATAATGACAGAATGCATGACTTTATTTGAGGACTGGAAGATGGTTGTACACCAGAGCCCTGTTACTCCCTGCCAATGTATCCCAATAACACTTGATCTTAACCATAAACAATGCTACAGGGAATTGTGTTAAGATAAAACATAATATCTCTAGGATACCCACACCAACTAACCTCACCGCTCCATAGCTGAACATCCCCCTCCACTCCACCAATGACATATGGGTCATTGGTCTCCTCCATTGGCAAACCCTAACCACCTGATGCCTGGAGGAAGAACGCCTCATCTTTTGCCTTGGGACCCTGCAACCACATGGGATCAATGTGGATTTCATCAGTTTCCTCATTTCCCTTTCTCCACCTTATCTCAGTCCCAAGCCTCCAACCTCACACTGCCCCCTTTACCGGTCCTACCTGTCCATCTTCCTTCCTTCCCACCCATCCGCTCCACCCTCCCTCCGACCCATCACTAACACCTGCACCTTCATCTATCTATCACATTCCCAGCTACCTTTCCCCAGCCCCACCCCCTCCCATTTATTTCTCAGCACCCCGGCTCACAAGCCTCATTCTTGATGAAGGGTTTATGCCTGAAACGTCGATTCTCCTGCTCATTGAATGCTGCCTGACCTGCTGTGCTTTTCCAGCACCACACTCTCGACTCTGATCTCCAGCATCTGCAGTCCTCACGTCCCCCCTAAGATAAATGATCACAAACGTTGCATTTAAACATTACCAATATCATCAATATGAGGTAAATCAACAAATGTGGCAAGCTTCAATTTCAGCTCAATATTACATGCTCTGTTGGTGACTAAAAATGTTGATCTTTTTATCATTGGAAATTTGCAGAAAATAACTTTTCTGTTGCAATGATTTCCAGCAAAAATCATTTTTTTTCTGAAAATGCAAGTTTTTTTTGTTTTTCACAAAGTAACTTGTAGCTCAATGTTTTCTGAAAAAAAAAATCCAAATAGTAACTTTCAAAAGATGGGAGCTGAGCAGTCTAGATCCAAATAGTAATTTGAAATTCGCTGGCTAATTGCATTACAGCTTTTTTTTTCAAACTTCTTACACAACTGGCAACAAAATTTGCATCATCAGCAAGGATACATACTAAGAAAAGTTCAGTGCAGTTAGCACAGCTCAGAAAACTATAAAAAGGTTATGGGCAATGTAATTTATGAATTGAAAGTGTACTGAAAATATTAAGGGCAGTGATGTCAATGAGCCTGCAGATTCTTTTATTTGCTATCTGAACAAATGTAAAATAAATGGGTTTAAATACACATGCATGGATGGCATGGTGGCTCAGTGGTTAGCACTGCTGCCTCATAGTGCCAGAGACCTGGGTTCAATTCCCACCTTGGGCGACTGTGTGGAGTTTGCACATTCTCCCCATGTCTGTGTGGGTTCCCTCTGGGTGCTCCAGTTTCCTCCCACAGTCCAAACGATATGCAGGTCAGGTGAACTGGCCATGCTAAATTGCCTGTAGTGTTAGGTGTAGGCGAATGGGTCTGGGTGGGTTGTTCTTTGGAGGGTTAGTGTGGACTTGTTGGGCCGAAGGGCCCGTTTCCCCACTAAGTAATCTCATTTAAACACACTGCCATTTCAACTCAATGATTCTTTAATAGCAAACACAATTTAGATTCAGAGATGAGGCTGTTGTGTTTCTTTTTTCTTGTAAGCTTGCTGTCATGTTTTATTAACAAAGGAATTGAAGGGTAAGGGGGATAGGATGGATGAACAGATGCTGGAGTATGCTCAATGGGCCGAATAGCCTGATCTTGCTCCTAAAGCGTTTAATAAAATGTATAGTGAATACATAGGGTATATTGATCTATTAAATAAATGTCACGCCATGCTGACTTTCAGCAACTGCTACTGGCCAAGAATTGTCATTTTTCTTGAGCCAAAGAAAGACATTTCAGAAAAGGCAATCTGAGAAATGTGCACTGCCATGAAAAACATGCGAACAGGAATGAATTCAGCAAATTTACATTATTAAAGTGATAGAACTAATTTGGTAGTTGTGTCATTTCACGAAAACGGCTGCATTCTGAAGCTCAAAGGTTTTGAAAGCAAGCAACATTGTAGTTGAGGTCTCTGGAACGAAGTAACGCAGAAGAGCTATAGCACCTCCACTGCCAGATTCAATTACTGCATCTGATGGCAGGGGATCTCGCATTTATTCACTTCTGTCGCATTCCACCACCAACTCCCCCCACCCCCTTTTTTGGTGGCCTATTTTAAATTAGCTCATGCTTGCTGGAGAAACTGAAGTAATCCTAACCCACCCTTCACAGAGCGACCCTTCAGCAGGTTCATTAATCCAGGTCCTAACATTCAATGAAGCTGGAACTGAAACTAGGTTCCTGTTCATTATAAAAAGCTGCGATCTAAACACACTTTATTGGAGGGGGAAAAAAATGCTGATTATGAAAGTTTTTTTTTGCTGGTGTGACACTGGAGTCATTTACAGTAAGTTCGCCTAAATCAAGGACCATTCAAAGTACATCCCTGCAGGCAAAAAACGGGTGGGTGCCACTTCTCCATCGGCAGTGTTTATGTTGTAGAGCTTTCAACTTAACAACATGGAGCTCATTAGAATAAGTTTAAGTACTCCTTTAAACGTACAGTAGGAATAAAAGCCAGCTTCCCAAATATCCGCAGACAGCACAAATTCTGAAGAATTAAGCCTTCCAATAAATATGTATTTTTGACTTTCATATTAAAATTCGTTCTCAAATTATATGTATTTTAAAAATGTTTTGCTTTTATGTCCACTCCTGAGATAGCAATTGTTTATTCAAAGCACAGATTTTGAAAAAAAAACCTCATAGCGACAGACGGAAGGAGTGCAGTACTGCGAAGGGTCGACATTTAAAACTTAGGTTCGAATATCAGAAATCAGTTCAGAAATGTTAAACTAACATTTTTTCTGCTAAAAAGCTAGGGTTTGTTTAAAAGAGTTCACTGTACAATTTTCAAGGCAAACGTTCAGATGGCAATATTAAATCATACATTAGAAAACGTTGATTGAGGTGTAGGCTTATTATATGACATTCAACACTGTCTAAAATCATAATGCAGTGGCGTTATTGACGTGCAATCCTGAAGCCATGAGTTCAAAACAGCTTTTTTTTTTAAATTAGTATGGGAAAGGTGGGTGTTTTTGATACTTATTGAATTTATACACAACTGTTTTTAGCAGGAAAGCTGCATCAATACTGATTCGGTGTAAACCAGAATATGCAAATTTGCAGTGAACATTTTAAACTCAATATTGTACTTTCATTTCCTTTGCATGTTGTTAGTAGTTTTCCCCCTGTTTGATAATCTATAAAGGCAAACCACAAAGGAATGTAAATTATATAAAGGTGACAACTCATCTTATCAAAGTGCAGCCAAACAGGGTTTTAAAAACTGGAAGCATTGCGGATGCTGGAAATCAGAAACAAGAACAGAAATTGCTGGAAAAGCTCAGCTGGTCTGGCAGCATCTATGGAGAGAAATCAGAGAAATTTTGGCTCTAATGACTTCAGATTTTTTTACAAATTCTGAGTTAAACACATTTACATTGCAAAGGTAGATGACAGTGAAGGGGGGATCTGATACTACGTTGCACTTTTCCGAACTTGTTGGATACAGTCATAAAGATGTATAGCAGGGAAAACCGACCATTCAGTCTGACTCGTCCCGCCAACCACGTATCATAAATTAGTCTAGTTCCATTTGTCAGCAGTTGGCCCATATCCCTCTAAACCCTTCCTATTCGTATACCCATCCAGATGCCTTTTAAATATTGTAATTGTACCAGCGTCCATCACTTCCTCTGGCAGCTCATTCCAAACACTCACCACCCTCTGCGTGAAAAATTTGCCACTTAGGTCCCTATTAAATCTTTCTGCTCTCACTGCAAACCTATGCACTCTAGTTCTGGACTCCCCCAACCCATAGATATCATATCTGAATTGGATTCTGTCAAGAAAAAATAACCTTAGACAGGTGAGCAAGGTTAGGTTATTCACAGAAATGGTCGGTAAGCAGTAGCCAATTTGATATAACTCTGTTTAAGGGGGTGCAGCATCATTTCTGATATTTGAGGAAACTTGCGTTCCTATCACAACTGAGTTGTTTTTCAGAAGTGTCTGCATTTACTTTGTGATTGAGTTTGTAATCTTTAAAGATGACACCAATTTATTTCACTAGAAGTAATGGGAGTGCTGATTAAATGTCATGGCACCGATTGCATAGTTTTGCTGTCCCCTATTTTTACACCTGCTTGCAAGCTTGTTCATCAGAGATGCAGTGGCAGGAGCGAGTGGCCCTCCCATCGAGGATGACTGGGCGTGCCAGCTGGTGACTGATGAGCCTGTTGCAAGTACCACGGGTTTCCTGGTTCCTGCCTAGGTCGTTCTTGATTGCAGTCAGTATGTTCTGCAGTTCTGTTGTGATTTTTTCTTTGTAGTTTGCTTGTTCACAAGCATTTCTTGTCAAAATCTGTGAGTCACCACACCCTTTAAATAATGAAGTATGCATGAAATTGAAATGGCTACCATATGGTAATGAAGTAAACTAAAATCCCCATTCTAAGGAGAATGCAAATGGCATAATTTAGGCAATAGACCACAGTGTGCTTAGTATCTTTCTTTCTGGGGTGAACGTGGTTTCTGTGGCTTACAAAGGGTTAATGATCATGACCTTTGAGTTGAAAGCTACTTTGGCAGAAATCGGCTGTCTAATGGATGGTGGCTATTAGTTTGACCCCCGACTGTACTTAAATACCTTGCTCATGCAGTCTTTTCAGGTTGTTATACACGGTCGGGCTTTGTTGTTAAAAACATTTTCTTAACTTCTTTAGTAACAAAAGTCTTTCAGCAAGAATGGTCAGCACATTAACTGCCCAATTCTCTGAAAATAATTTATACCACATCACCTTAAAAATATATTATTCTTCCCATTGAATGTAGGAATCAGCTAAGCTTTGTAGACAGGGTGCAAAAAGACTGATATGAATTTGGTGGAACTTAGCAAATAACAAACAATTTGCTATTTGAAAAAGCTGAAGACAAACTACCCCTCTTAGCTAATAAATGCAAAAGTACTGTATAATCTTAAAATACGTCATTTTAAATCAGTGAAGTGAATTCATAAATCTGTTCTGTAGTCCACATAAAGGAGACACGAGGAATATTCTAAAGTCAGTTATATTATATTTGTTCTCAATTAGTTCAGTCCTCTACTTTTGTCCATGACATGAGTGTGCTATAAACAGTTGCGAAAAAAATCATTTTACTCACATAAATATATCTTTAAAAATGTTCATGCTTTTATTCATGGTAACAATTACAAAAACAGGTTTGTTCATATGCAAATTTGAAATTCCAAATACAATGAATTTTAGAAGTTGATACACTTTGTGAAAATTCTCATTTGGACAATATGCAATTTACATGTCAGTTTTGTTTTACTATACAATACAAGGAAGTGCTAAAACCCAACAAAAAACACATTACCAGATTTCAGAAATGCACCTATTTTATGCTGCTGGATTAGAGACTTTTTAAAATTAAAATAAATAGCCCATGAAATAATCACACTAAACGTGCCTTCTATAATGGAACCCTTGATGCTATAAGGTCAAGCATGGCACTCATAGTGTTGGGAATGATTATAGGCATCAACAGAAATCATCAACTTCAGAATGCTGGGACATTGAGAGGAAAATATTAAAACCTTTGCAAGAAGAAACAGAGGGCTGGAAGAAAGTAATACAATTATTTAGAACTTTATTTTACACCTCCTGCAAGTCCGAAATCACTGTACATTTGCTAAACTACTTTGAATTATACTGAGTTATGTAGGAAAGTACAGTAAGTATTTTTCACATAGCATAAACAACAACTAGATCAGTTAAATTGTTTGAGGAACTATCGTCAACCACCACAGAATATCCCTCTCGCTTCTACCCTCTGAATTGTGCATAATAAATTATATAATCTGTAAAATGTGTAAAATTCTGTACTAAATAACTAAGTAGGCTGCCTTGCCCTCATCTTATTAAAATATCAAATTATTCAAATAATTTCCACCAAATTCATCTCTGACTTTATGCACCCTGTCTACAGTGTTTAGCTGGTCCCTACATCAATGAGAATAACAATAATGTTTTTAAGGTGAAATGTTACAAATATTAGTGGAAATTCAACTCATTGTTAACAAATCACAATCTGGGAACTTTTGGAAATCTTTAAGACAGCTGTAAATTCAAACTAGCACATTGTTCATATCATGTTTTCACTATTTACCTCTCCAGTCCATATTTATAATAACATTTCCCAATATTGCCTTCTCCATATAATATTCCCAACTTTGAAGACAATTGCTGTTCAGATTCTATTTAGGGCAGTTCAGTTCCAAATGAAGGGTAAGTGTTTAATTTGTACAATATTTTTCAATTCCAAAAACATCAAACCACACATTAAGGCCCAGAATTCATAGTTTGCTGTAATTATACTTTTATCTAGAGCAAAAATTTAGGTATAAATATCTGGCTTTGTGAAATTTATATTGTTTATTTGTTCACATTTGAAACTTGCTATATTTTTGTTGGACCTAAATTATATCTTACAGTGCAGTCCAGCTCTTGAGACGAGACATAAAAGTTTAGACAAACAACATTTGACGTCCATAGAAAAACAGCAACAGAAAGTTTTCTTCTTCAATTACAGCAAGAAATTTAACTTGGTTTACAGAGTGCTTTTACTTACTGAATCAACATTTAAAAAACACAGTACAATTTAATCCATAAATTAATACATTTTATAGATACAGATGCAGAAAAAAAAGTCAAAATATAATTGTTCAAGTTCAAAGCATAAGCACATTCTCTGGAAATTTGAAATTTGGATAAATATAAGGAGAGCACAGAATTGGGATAGAATTATTTTGAGGCAGGAGTAGTCTTGACGATGAAGGTGATAGTGGAGGCTGTGAAAGAAACGCTTGAGCAAATTACGGTCATAAACTTTCAGATCGATTCCCTTCAAATTGATTCATTTACATACATCCACAACTATTTACTCAACTTCGAATTTTTCACAGAAAGTACAAATTGACATTAAAGAACTCCGAAAATAGTAGTGATACCTCAGACCATCCAGTTTCCTGGATTAAATGAAATTACCCACTTAAAAGCCAAAATGTTGCAAATGAGGAAACAGGCAGTTCTTCATAAGAATAATTCACTGCTTTTCCTCCTTCACAGAGCAGATTTTATTTTAGTCACATGTTAAAATACTTGCAGAGAACTTCACAAAATCCTGTGCACGACCTATTAGAATGTGAAGACAATTACAAATCAACAAATTTAAATTCCATTTTCTGTTACCGCATTTACCATATTGAGCAATGGCATTGCTTCATTGCCAAAGCATTAACAATTTATTTATCATGTTGTAAATATGTTTCTTTTAGTGTGTGGCTGTATCAAAACACAAAATGGCTGAAAATATCAGGTAAACAAACTGTTAAACACACACCATAGGTCAGTCAGCTTTTGACAGAAAGAAATAGATGAATTCTACATGGAACTGTCTAACAATTGATTCTGTAATAAAGGATCCTCCATGAAATGCATTTCTGATCCATATCGTGGGGTGTAATGTTTCAAGTACTCCAATTTTAAACAATTCTAGTAAAGCAAGTATTTCAAAATAGCCATGCATGGTATTTTTAAAATTTATATAATTTAATTTTAAAAATATGACATGAAATTTTTACTTCCTCTCCCACAACCCCTTTACTAAATTGACTGGTATAAATATTTTAAATTTTAAAGAAATCCTACTCCATTCGGACAATGCTTTATAAACTATTTCTGTGTTTGTTAGGTTTTCAATATATATTTAATAATTTTTCTGTTCATTAGACAGTGTCTTTAAAATATAATTACTCATAATCTACAAAAACAAACATGCTGAATGAGAGATAAAATCCAAGAAATAACAATCTTTCACATCCGTGTAGATACTTGAATGCCACTTGGCACAATTCAGATGCCTGCCTGACTCAGGTGAGGGCTTCATAAACATAACTAAATCAAGCTGACATACCGAGGACATCAAAATAACTTTAAACTAATTGGATGCAATGCCCTCCACAGATATGCCATTTGCTGGGACTTGTTGGGCAAAAAAAAGGCTTCGAAGGTAACAACATTGCATACTTCTCTTCTCACCCACAAAAATATGCCTAGCTCTGTTGAAATGTCATCCATCTGAAATATTAACTTTGATTCTGCCTCCTCAGATGTTTCCTCCCATGAGTACTTCCAACGCATTTCAGCCTTGTTTCAAAATACAACATCCAGTGTATCTTCTTTGGGTAGAAATCATGCTTCCCATGCATTGCAAAAGAAAATTTGGACTTCTTCTGCTGTGATCGTGAAACACTTGCTGAACGCGTCTCCCCTAATTTACCATACCCTGGGGGCATTCTCGAGTGCGAACCAGGGAGTTTTAATATTCACGAGCCCAAAACCCAGCAAAATATCATCTGGTTACACATTTCATGCAGGCAGCTCGCGACAATGTAACACACTCTGGCTGATAAAATACACTGATACTTTGTTATGCCTATTTGACGGGCCCTTGAGCGCTATCAGCTGACAGGTTGAGAGTCAGAATTACCTCTTATCATACACAATATAAATAATACTGTCTCGCCAATTATGGCAGCTAGCCAGGGTTCATTCATCTAAATTTGTTTTGCATAAAAGCATCAGAAGGTGAGATTCAGGTGAGAGTTTAGGAGCTTTAAGATAAATAAGTTTGGTATGTTGACCTACAAGATTGAATATCTGATTACTGATCTCTTTCAAAACCTATTTATTTGATTTTACATGTTTTATACATGCACACAGACATCACATATATGATGTATTACACAGATATATATAAATAGCAGACATTATACACATACATCCATCATATGTACGTCAGAGTGAATGAACTTGGTACTTTTAAAATTTGACATATATCTTTCTCCGTACCTTCACAATCTTCCTCCCCCTGTATGTTATTATTTAGTGTACTTTAGTGAACTACTCTTCTTATTGTACTCTCACTACACTCTGATAATCAGACCTCACATGCCCTGCAAAGTAAGAGGCTGCAATCTTGGGGCTTTCCACCCCTGAAGAGGCCTCATAGCATTTTGGTCTCACAAAACCTTCAATCATTAGTGTCCACCGCAATGTATTTCTCTCAAAGACAACATTAGCAGCGCATTGTTATTCGAGCTAGGCTCAGATTTACAAGTAACAAATCCAACTTATTTACAGAAATTAGAACAAATGAAGAAAGGTTATTACTATTGTGTCAATAAAAAAACTGATCTTAAAAGATATACTCTCAGCTACAGTGAATCAGTCTCTTTGCTAATATTCTCCAGCAGTTGCTTTTGATTCCATTTAACATATGACCACTGTGGTTCCCACAGTTTCATAGTTTAGTCTTTTTTCTCTCAGGCTATAGGCTGAAGTGTACCACTTGCCATGGAAATTCATGGACTCCACACTGAATCCCAGGCAGATGTGAAATTTGGCAGAAAAAAGCTACAATCTTTTCCAGGTTGAATGATCCACAGGAGGGAGTTGCTCACACTTCCAAATGATATCTTCCTGGCATAATTAACAGATTAATACTGTATGGAAGGAAAAAGATAAAAACCACTTTCTGAAAGCCAGACATACTGGAGCCAGTGGCCGTGTTCACCCTTAGCTTTAAATGTATGTCGTGCACAAAAAATTCATAGAAACAATTGTACACTCATGTCATTGTTAAATTATCTGCCACCTCAAATGGAGCAGCAAGAAGATGGAGGACTTCCAACTTCCCAGATGATAAAAAGAAACCTTACATTTAAAACATAATTTTCACAATCAACAGATGTTTGATGCAAAATCAGAAATTGATGGAAAAGCTCAGTAGGTCTGGCAGCATCTGTGCAGAGAAATCAGAGTTCTGAGAAAGGCTCACTGGATCCAAAATGCTAACTCTGATTTTTCTCCACAGGTGCTGACAGACCTTCTGAACTTTTCCAGCAATTTCTGGTTTTGTTTTTGATTTCCCATATCCACAGTTATTCTGGTTTTTATTTAGATATTTGATGCACTTTAGAACTACTGAAGGATCTTTGCAATGTTGTCCCTTTGTGACGTAAGTGTTGTGCATAGAAGACTCTCACAATCAACAACAAGATAATGACTCGATAATCTGGTTTTGTGACATTTATCAAAGAAAAGAATATTGGCCAGGAAATTGAGATTAATACCCCTGCTCTTGCAATAACATCTTTACATCCACCAACAAGACAGATGAGGCATCGGTTTAATGTCTCATCTGGAAAGGTGACATCTCCAACAGTCTTGCTTTCTCCTTCAGTGTTACATTGAAGGGTCAACCTTGAACTTAATGGTCAAGGTCCAGAGAGGAACTTGAATCCATAATTTTGTGATTTAGAAATGGAAGATGTGACCAGTTAAGTCACAGCACATGAACAAATGCAGCAAATGAGATTTTAGTGCTCAAGAGGCAATCTTTCTGCAGAAGGTCCACCAGGACATTTACAGGTTACATATTGATTATGAGAGCGGTCAAAGAAGTCAAGGTGTTGACAGTGCTTCAAGAAGTTAACTAATGTCACATGGGTGAACAAAGCCAATGAAAGGATGTTCACATGACCTCTTACGTTCACTGCATCATCAAACTCACATGCTTCAACACACACCCCAGTTGCCATCACTCACCCAATAGGAAGTGCCTATACTTAGGAGTCACAACTAACCTCCAGTTGTTCCACCTCAATCTCACACATATTTAAATGCTGCCTGCTTCACACTCATCTCTCAATACTACTAACTATTAAGGTATAGTAGGATTGTCAAGCAAACACAGAATGACACATTCACTGATAGATTTGTCCCATACATGAAAGGTATCCATGCATGATAGCAGAATGGGAATAATCCAGTAACAACCTAATCTGATGAAGGAGAGTGTGCTCCATATCATGGGGCTATCATTTATTTTTCTGCTTAAAATACCATTCTTTGAACAGAAAGGCACTGTAGTTAAAGTGATAATATCCTTTGACTAATGAGGTTAATTTTAAGCCTGTAAGAGGCAGTTTGGATTGCAAATTTACTTTTAAATCCATAAGAAGCCTGTTGACTGCTGTATCTTAACTCTTATGCTAGCAAGCAGGCTTTTTATAAAAGAAATGGAGGTCTTACAGCTTGATGGGTCTTACACTTTAAAATAGAAAGAAGGCAAATCTGTCTCTTGGTTATTTAAGATGGAGATCTGTGCTCATAAACTTATTGAGGTTGGTCGCCCAAATGATCTTTGATCCAGGGCTGTCTAATTTTCAGTAGGAGTTGTTTTATAAACAGTTAATGATGTTTACTACTGTGCTGTCTCCATAATGAGATGTGGTGGGGTATACTAATGATCTACCATGATCACAGACTGATAATTATGTAAGCTCCTATAACAAAAGAACATGAAACTAGGAGCAAGAGTAGCCAATTCAGCTCCTTGAGCCCGCTCCATCATTCATTTCAGTCATGGTTGGTCTCACCTCAGCTTCAACTCTCTTTGTGCTTGCTGTCCATAATTCTTCAAGCCCTGACTATTTAAAAATCTGTCTACCTCTTCCTTAAATTTAATCAATGTCCTAGCATGCATCTCAATCTACAGTAGTGAATTCCATAGATCCACAACCCTTCAAGAAAAGCAATGTTTCATCATCTCTGTTTTAAATCTGTCATCCCTTATCCGAAAACTATGACCTCTCCTTCTGGATTGCCCCATAAGAGGAAACATCTTCTTTATGTCTTTTCTTTAACTACGTTTAGCATCTTATATCTTTCAGTTATATTTCCATTCACTCTTCTAAATTCCAGAAACAGTAATGGCTTAAACTGGTCAATCTCTCTTCATAAGACAAAACCCTCATCTCTGGAATCAAGTGAATTAACCTCCTCTAACTGCCTCCAATACGATTACATCCCTCCTCAAAGAAGTGGGCCAAGAATTTGCACATTTCTCCATGTGCAGTCTCACTAATGCCTATCATTTCCTACTTTATCACATCATTCCTTCATCCATAAATTGCAAAATTCCATTTGCCTTTGTTATTCTGAGCTGTACCTGCACGCCAGCTTTCTGTAATTCATGCACACCAGGATCCAGATCCCTCTGCACCAAAGCACTCTGAAGTTCCTCTCCATCTAGGTAATAAGTTGACTTTCTATTCTACCGACTTTAATGGATAACCTCACACTTCTCCACATTGGGGTTTCCATATCCCAATGCAACAGACGTATGGAGGCCCCTGAGCTTTGTACATTTTGTCTACTGTAGGTGCTGTTGAAGGCAAAGCTGCTGTTCAACCTTGGTGAATCCCAGGCACCCAGGCATTGCTCCTGGCTGAGCTCAATTCAGGAGACAGGTTGCCCGCAACCCCTGGTGTGGAAAGACTCTGCCCAGTGATTCCCCCTCTCTGCATCCTTTTCCCATTTGCCTCCTATGTTGCAGACCCAGAACCAGTGCAGCTACAATACCATTACAATCTTTCTGTGCATCAGTCACAATATGTGTCTGCTCACTGATTTAGCCTGCATGCCAAATCCAACAACTCACCACAATCCCAATGCAAAACGACTGCCAATCAGTTAACAGACAATTGGTCATCTGAAAATGTGTTTTCATTGCCTGGACTGCTCAGGACAGCACGCCAGTACTTACTGGACATGATCCCTGGCGTAGTGATTGTTTGCTATAATCTAATTCAAAGGCAGAGGGAGAATTGAAAATCATACAATCCCTACAATGTGGAACCAGGACATTTGGTCCCACAAGTCCACACCGACGCTCCTAAGAGTAACCCGCCCAGACCCATTCCCCTACATTTATCCTGACTAATGCACCTCACCTACACACCCCTGAGCACTATGGGCAATTTAGCCTGGCAAGTTCACTCAATTTTGGATTGTAAGAGAAAACCAGAGCACCCGAAGGAAATCCATGCAGACTCAGAGAGAATGTTTAAACTCCACACAGTCAGTCCCTCAAGGCAGGAATCGAACCTGGGTCCCTGGTGCCATGAGGCAGTTGTGCTAACCACTGAGCCACTGTGCTGCCCTGAAGAGAGGGAATACTAAAATAAAGCAAACAACTGTGGATGCTGGAGGTCTGTAACAAAAACAGAAATTGCTGGAGAAAGTCAGCAGGTCTGGCAGTATCTGTGCGAAGAAAGCACAGTTGATGTTTCGATTCTAGAAACTCTTCATCTCACCTATTAGCAGTGAGGAAAAAGTGCTATTTATGCTGAAGCCAAAGTTGGGAGAGGGAGGGGGATGGGAGAGATGAGTGAAAGGTGATCATGGATCCCAGAGAGAGAGATATATGAAAAGGATAGGTCAACAAGGAGATTATAGATTCAAAAAGTGTAGTGCTGCAAAAGCACAGCCGGTCAGGCAACATCCGAGGAACAGGATAATTGACCTTTTGAGCTTAACCCTTCATCAGGATGAAGAACTGATGAAGAGCTTATGCACAAAACGTTGACTCTCCTGCTCCTTGGATGCTGGCTGACCGGCTGTGCTTTTCCAGCACCACAGTTTTTGACTCTGATTTCCAGCATCTGCATTCCTCACTTTCTCTAAGGAGAATATAGATAGTAGGCCAGGGAAGAAGAGAAGCTAAAAAAGTGAAAATAAGAGCTAGGAACAGGAGAAATTGGTGAGCTGTACTGAATGTAACCCATATGTGATAATGGGCTTTCAAGTGTGATCCTGCTTCCTGTAAGAACTCCCTCCTATTCTCCCAATTTCTTCACCTCTATTTCATCAGTTCTGCCAATGCCTCCTTCCTCAAGGGGACCTCAGAAGGTTTCATCCTTTTCCTCAGCCAAGCATTCCTCTCTACTGACAGGGCCTTTGACACTTCTGCCCTCACCCCTTGCCTTCCATCCCACAATGATAGGGCTCTTTTGGGCCTCACTTAACATCCCACCAGTCTGCATCCAAAGGATTGTAAGCTGCCATTTCTGTCACCTCCACTGGGATGCTACCACCAGACACATATTCCCTCCCCTTCCTTGTCAGCATTCTGCAGGGAACATTCCCTCCAGGATACTCTGGTCCATCCTCTCCCATTCCCAACATCTCCTCACACTCCTACAACACCTTCCCATGCAATCAGAGAAGGTATAATACCTGCCTGTTTACTTCCTCAGTCCTCAGCATTTCAGGCCCCAGACATAGGTGAAGCAGCAATTTTCATTCAATGTAGTCTACTGTATTTCCTGTTCACAATGTGGTCTCCTCTACACTTTGGAGATGAAACACAGACAGGGTGACCACTTTGCAGAGCATCTACGTTCTGCCTGCAAAAATAATCCTGAGCAGCCAGTTGCCTGCCATTTGAGCACACTACTGTGTTCTCACACCAACATTTCTGTCACTGATCTGCTGCAATGTTCCAGTGAGCCTCAGTACAAGCTCAAAGAACAACATCTCATTCTCTGGTTGGCGACCCTGCAGCTCCTAGGACTTGGGTTCAATAACTTTAGAGCCTGATTTCATCCTTCCATGTTTTTTTAGCCATCCCTACATCCAGTCCTGTTAGAAATGGGTTGCTTTTCGCATAGTCACCCATTCTCACCTACTCCAAGGCCCATTATCAGATGAGAAAACTGCATCTGCAACTGGATATGTGAACCCCAGCAGGTGCAATCTTCGCAGCCTAGTGTGACAGAAGTGTCTGGGCCTCTGGCAGAGGGGAGATGGTACAACAGGACATCTCTGAATGTCCAAAGATGACCATCCCTGGATGCTTACTGGCACTCCTCCTTCCTGCCAGTGAACAATACCACCTCTCACCCCTTGAAAGGATGGGCCGTCTGGAGTGAGATCAAGATTCCTTTGCACACTCTTGCCTAGCCAGAGAATGAATGCATCCACAGCTTGAGCCATGGAATGAAGTTCTCGATGCATTAGCAGCAGATACTAGTCATTCTGCTGGATCTGGTTCTTTATCATGACTACGCCCTGGGTTATGGAGGCAGCTATGTGCTCACCTGCTGGAGCCTCAACATCAGCCAGAGCTTGGCAGATTCCTCTGCCCTTTGCCGCAGCCCATGCATAACCTCAGACACCTCCTCCAGATATTCCCCTGCTTTACTCTGCAAATGAAGTTAGTTCATTTACGGTCCAAACCAAAACCTCATCACCTACATTGGGTTCAGTGTTATTCTCTAGCAGCTCTCTAAGTATCAGATACCTTGTTTCTTCCACCTGTAGGATGGACTTATGCCAATGCTGCACTCACCAAAATAGACCCAAGCTTTCTTTCATTAGATTCTCCATTGAGGTGAGCCTCTCTATGCTGGTGGAGGGTGAGGATGAACAGCTTGATGGTATGTCCTCTGAAGACTCTGAATTTTGCTTCTCAGAGAAGCACCGCAAAGTTTGTAGAGATGCGGCTGGGAAATGGTGTTCTTCTTTTGGGCCTGCCTCGGGAGTGGAATTCAGAGGTTGCATGGAGAAACAAGGATTTTTTAAGTGTCACCAGCCTCAACCCTGACCCAAGATTTTATGAGATGCTGCCGTCTGATGTGCAATTAGCTTTCTCAATAGAGGATTAGAGATATTGAATCTCCCCTTCAATGTAGGCCATTCCCTGGCAACCATGCCATAGGGGCCACCTGCTCTTCAAAGTGGGTGATGGGGTTTATGTTAGGAATCCCCACCCCCAATGATGCTTATCCTGCAAAAAGAGAGAAGCATACAATTACGTGAGAAAGCCCATCCTGCCCCTACGTGGAAGTATCTCCCATCTTTAACCCACCTCTCCATACGTACTTAAAAAGAAAGATAAGATTCTTACCAGCAATACGATTGTGGAACAACACCAACAGAGTAGATGGGGCAGAAAACTATGGCTAAGTTTAAGAATAAAACACTGTGTAAATCCATATTGGGAAAAGGGATACTGAGCTATTAGTTCCAGAACCACACACATTCTGATGGTTAGTTTGGAAGGAAGGGTTGAAGGGATAGTCTTCTACTGTCTAAAAAATTACTATGTTACCGTAGACGTCTATAATGGCTGTACACTTTATTGGAATCTCTTGATCTTTCAGGGTTGTTGCTATTTTCAACCTCAGGCACTGTAGTCTTTGGCCCTTCAATTACATCTGAACTATTTTTAAAGAACCACCACAATTACTGTCCGGCAACATTCAGAAAAAGCACAAAATGCAAAATACTCAAGTATTATTTGGAATTGTTGATAATTGCTGAATGGTCATCAACAGCAAACATTTAAAAACTTCAATGGCACCATCACACTCCAGTAGAGTTGAAACATGCTTGTTAACCCCCTACCCTTTTGTAATTTTTAAAAGGGAAAACAAAACATAAAATCTGCTTACAGTCTGGGTTATAAACTATAAGGGTTGCTTCCTTTTAAACAGGGAATTTTCAGTTTATCGTTATCTGTATTTACAAGAGATCACATTCCAGAGTGTTTCAACTTTCTTCTTCCACCTTAGAAGAGCTGTTCTTCAAGTACCCTTTAGGTGTGACTTTGCATGGAGATCTTTCTCCATACAGCCACTTAATTTACATCCACAGCCAATAAAACAAAACTAAAAATATTTTGGAATTGTAAGTTAAAAATGTCCATTGTACATTGGAGTTCGGACCCATGATCATGACATTCCACAAACAAAATAAACATTCATTTAAAAAGACTAATTAATGAGAATCGTGGTTTTTTAAAAAAAAATATTCAATCACAAATTATTGACATATCACCAACAAGGCTAACATTTATTGCTGATCCCTAAATGGCCTTGAGAAGATGGTGGGGAGCTGCCCTGAGCATGATGCTAAATGATTCACACTTTTTCAATAGTCCAGTACATAGAATACCTACAGTGTGGAATGATTTGGAGATGCCAGTGTTGGACTGGGGTGTACAAAGTTAAAAATCACACAACACCAGGTTATAGTCCAACAGGTTTAATTGGAAGCACACTAGCTTTTGGAGCGACACTCCTTCATCAGGTGACCTCCTCAGGAGACAGACATGTGCTGCAACCGACAGGTACCCTTCGTTGTTCAGTACTTCCCAGGAGCTGAAAAATTACACCATGTTCTTCGTGACTTGCAACACATTACTAATGAGGATGAGCACCTCACCAAGACTTTCCCCACACCTCCACTACTTGCCTTTAAACAACCACCAAACCTCAAACAGATCGTTGTTCGTAGCAAGCTGCCCGGCTCTCAGGACAACTCCATACAACCCTGTCATGGTAGGGGCTACAAGACGAGTCAGAGTGTGAACATAGATACCACCATTACGCGCGGGGACACCTCCCACCTTATACATGACAGGTACTCATGTGACTCAGCCAACATTGTCTATCTTATACGATGCAGACAAGGATGCCCAGAGGCATGGTACATTGGGGAAACCAAGCAAAGGCTACGACAACAGATGAATGGGCACCGCACAACAATCAACAGACAGGAGGATTCCCTCCCAGTTGGGGAACACTTCAGTGGTCCAAGACATTCAGCCTCGGATCTTCGGGTGATCATCTCCAAGGTGGACTTCGGGACAGGCAGCAGAGAAAAGTGGCCGAGCAGAGGCTGATAGCTAAGTTCGGTATCCATAGGGAGGGCCTTGGGTTCATGTCACATTACAGGTGACCACCATTTGTACTATATGCACACACAGATACTCCTACACACACACACTCTCTCACACACACAGGCACTCCTATACACACATACACACACAATCCCCAGAACCCAGACAGACACACACACACAGACAAAGACCCACATGCACACATATTTTTTGGGGTGAATTTGTACTTGCAGGGTTACATTGTACTTTGCTCAAAAACTGCATGCATTCATGTAGAACTCTGAGCTCAAAAACTGCATGAATTTATGTAAAACTCCATTATCTCCCTTTTTAGATTAGAATCAATCTAAACATCATGGCATAGACAGAGAACACAGGGGGCTAACACCTTCAACATATTGTCTAGCTATCACCATTGTTAACAGCTAACCCGAGAATGCAACTTTTTTAAAAAAAGGTTTTGTGATTTACACATGAAAGAAGTGAAACTATGACTGTATTTTAACAGATGAAAGACTTAACAGACAATCAATTTTTCAATGTATAATTTCAGTTACATCAGTCTGTAGATTTTTGCTATAAATTCTGTGTTAGGATTGAGCCCTCCACTATCACCTGATGAAGGAGCGTCGCTCCAAAAGCTAGTGTGCTTCCAATTAAACTTGTTGGACTATAACCTGGTGTTGTGTGATTTTTAACTTTGTACAGTGTTGAAGTAGGCCGTTCAGCCCATCCAGTCCACACTGCACCTCTGAAGCGCATCCCACCCAGATCCTGTCCCTGTATCCCTTTTCCCATGACTAATCCACCTAACTTGCACATCTTTCAACTGTGGGAGGAAACCAGAGCACCTGGAGGAAACCCATGCAGTCATGGAGAGAGTGTGCAAACTCCTCAAAGACAGTCGCCCTAGGCTGGAATCAAACCTAAGTTTCTGGTGCCATGAGGCAGCAGTGCTAACCACTAAGCCACCATATGGCCCATAATCAAAGTTGGAAACAGTTGGAAAGAAGACATGTTCAACTAAAAAGTAGATAGTAGCTGATGCCAAGGTTGGGTTGTGTGTTCATCATAGCTCCAAAACTTACATACATTGACTTTTGAGCTAAGCATTTATTTAGGCCCATTTCCCAGTGATTATTTTTTCTCTATCATGATCACCACCCATGATGGCTGATATTATGGAAATAAATTGTGTTTAAATGATATTACTTGGCCAACATAGTTTTAGGTTCATTAAAGTGGAACTGCCAGGGACAGCCACTGGAAGTGATCGTGCACTAATTCAGATTCAGATGAAAACATCAAAATTATGCAGCACAGTGATTCAGTAGTTAGCGCTGCTGCCTCACAGTGCCAGGGACTTCAGTTTGAATCCAGCCTCAGCTGATTGTGGGGTGCTCCTGTTTTCTCCCATTGTCCAAAGATGTGCAGGCTAGGTGGATTGGCTATGGTAAATACTGGGATAGGGTGGGTTTGGGTGGGACGCTCTTTGGAAGATCATTATCGACTTGATGAGCTGAGTGGCCTCCTTCTGCACTGCCGGGATTCCATGGCATTACAGATTTGTGAGGCATTCAGCCCCATTAATACATGGATTAACCATTTTGCAGAGTGAGCACTAATCTCAGAATTACATTTCAAGAAAAAGTACAAAATAGGTCATCAGAGTTTAACAAAGAAAGTTCCCATCTAAAGGAAACTGGTAATCAGGGAAAGCAAATCTCAACCATATTTTCCTGTAATGGAGACAGACTGACTTTCTGAGTCACTCAAGCACAAAGATACCAGCTAACTCCTGAATTCGAGTCCTGAGGTCATTAAGGATGCAATGGTCTGTAAATAGATTTCATTAGGGATAATCTGACACAAGTGCTGATTAATGCACTGTAAACAACAGAAAAATACTCAGTGCTTAATTTATTTCACACAACATTTAAGATTGTCCAGCAAATTTCTAACTAGTACTCTGTTACCAATAACTACCCTGACTACAGTATTCCAAGTTTCTGCACGATTGAGGTTACGAGTTGAATTAAAATAAGGTTTTTGATAAATAAATTCTCTGAGAAACTTTGGACAATAAACAATTGTAACAAAAAAAGCATATCCAAGTTATTGGGTGGCCGGTTTGTAGCTTAAGGACTGTGTGTCATACCCAATGTTATTGCGGTGTCTGCATCGGCTTTATTCACTCAGCATTGTACTGGCCACAAAATGAAATAAATCAGCATTATTTTCAATCATAAATGATTCAGTTTCACCAGAGTAGCAAGGAAGAAAAGGAGCTGGTAAACCAAGCTGGCATTATAAACCATTACATAAACTGGGCAGCCTTTTAGCAACATAAGATAATGGGGTCAAACTGTTGTAACATATTCTGAGCTGACACGTTCAGAAGCACCAGTCTGAAACCTTTTGTTATAGCAGCTGTGCACTCTGTAACCAGGCAACCACTGCCACTGTGCAAGGTAAACCTCTGTAGATATTTATGGTACTCCATGTCCAAAATTGACAAAGAATAGAATTAAGTAAACTTGTATTAAGGATTATTCAAATTCAAATTGGTAACCAATTGCTATCTTAAAAAAACAAAATAAAATCTTTAAAATCCTACTTTTTTTTTAAACCTTACTGAGTTGGCTTTTCAATTCTGTGATTTTTCTCTTGCTATCCACATTCTCTCATGAAGCTGTTTTGATTCAATCTTCAAGGTAATGCCTCTTTGAGCAGGGTACATGAATGCGCTAGTATGATTCACCCACCATTTTGCTGTCTCTCCATTACTCCTTGTATTAAGTCATTGGTCTCGTAAATGGCCAGGTGTTCCCAAATGAGGCACATTTTCACTTTTATCAACAAGCAGACTTTCTACTCTCCAAAGGATTAGTACCTTGTAACCATCAGCAACCAAGCCAGCAAAAAATTATGCAAAGTCATTCATGCTTTAAAAAAATCAACAGCAGTGTGCTTTTTCTTCACTTTCACCTCAAAATGCAGGGTACAATGACGTTAGATTTCTCGTTAAGGCTCTGAAGTATTCAGTGTAAATACATGGTACTTTGTTGAAGGATGGCAACTGTCAATTGTTTTCAGCTATTCAATGCAGACTTTTTTTTATGAATTATTGCTGGATTCATATATATTCATATATAATATTAATATATAAATATATACTATATATATATTAATATATAATTTACAATATATAATAAATAACATGAATATCTACATTACCACAGATCCATGTCAATAGCTGCTGACCCAGATGCAAAAATATAGCCAACTCCTATAAAAACATCAAAACAACTAAGAATCCACTCTATTTATCTTCTCATTGGAGTTCTACTAGGCCTTCCTCTGCGACACACTATGATAAGAATTTGTGCTTTTGCTCATTTTAATATGATTAATTATTTTGGCTTTCTATAAATCAATTGTCTAAATGTATGAATTTTTCAGTATTCATCAGTTTTGAGAATAGAGGAACCTACAGCTGATATCTACTGGAAAGTGGAGAGTTCCGTAGTATTTGAGGGAAAAGAATTCCAAATATAACACGTTCACTGAAAGGATTCTCATAAAACTACATTATTTTGACAAAGGGCCAACAGGTTTCTCTTCAGGAACAGTTGTTAGGAATTCATATTTATAGATAAGGACCGTGAGAAAAGAAAATACGAAACCGTTTAGAAATTCTGAATTAAAAGCTGGTTACGAAGCTTTTGAATGGACATGTGATTTCTTGAAATTGTTAAACAGTAATATGGGCTGTAACACATCTGCTAATTACTGAAAAGTCAGGCCACTTTGAAAAGGAGACATAATTACCTGAAAGCTGAGCTGTCACAAATGTCTGAAACTAACTGACTTTCCATCTGAACAGAATTCTGCTCTGAAGATTTTTTGTTACTCTATAATAGTCAGCATTTCAATCTCGTCAACAAAAAAATTGGGAACAATGACAGTCATCTCATTTTTATCCTCTGAATTTGGACCCTTGGCCACTGAGCTCTTCCCAATGGTGACACAAAATAAATTGCCTTGTGACTATAAGGTAGAATCATTAATTATTCTTTATCTCCTCCCTTTCATCCGGGAAGTAAGTGGACAGTTGCTACATGACTGTCCCTACCCAAGACTGACCACACTTTCCTCTATATCATTCTCTATCAATGAATGGACTCTGAGGCTGTTGACATTGTCTCCAAGATTAAATATCTTGTACATTCTTCCCATAAAACAATGTTAGCTTCTGTTCATCTCTAACAATCAAACTCTCAAAGCTTATTGTTACGCCGACTTCGTAACAAGTTCCATCACACTCCAGATTCATCCTAAGTCTAAAGTTACAGTGCCAAAATATGCTAACCTTATAAACCTCATAATCATATTGCAACACATCCTGTCAAATAGTGTAACAGTTAACCCTCTGTACCTTAACTTAAATATCTACCACTTCATCAGCAATGTAGTGCTTTTGGGTATAGCCTATATAATTATTAGCAATAAAACAATGTTTTAATGAAGCAATTAAGTCTAGAAGTGAATCAAGTGATATAGATATAGAATCCCTGTGGAAACAGGTCCTTCGGTCCAACAAGTCCACACCGACCCTGCAAAGAGTAACCCACCCAGACCCATTCCCCTACTGCTCTACATTTACCCCAGACTAATAGACCTAACCTACAAATCTCTGAACTATGGGCAATTTTAACATGGCCAACTCACTTAACCTGTACATCTTTGGACAGTGGGAGGAAATCTGAGCACTTGAAGGAAGCCCACGCAGACACGGGGAGGATGTGCATACCCCACACAGACAGTTGCCTGAGGCAGGAATTGAACCCGGGTTCCTGTCGCTGTGAGGCAACAGTGCTAACCACTGAGCACCAGGTAGATATTCAACTTCAATCTTCATTGCTAACCACTAATTTTTTTCCAAAATTTGAAGGCATTGGAATCATATTATTTTGTCTCCTGATACTCAGCAAACCCATTTTGAGAGGATGAAATGGGAGGTGGTTGGGGCTGCACTTAGAGGTTGCCCTTCCAATTCCTACCATTTAGCGTTTTCCCAAGGTTGGGAAATGTGGTATTTAGCAACCTGACACTCACTTAACATGATATCAGGTTTGTTATTTAAATACCTTCCATCATTGTTATTTTAATGGAAGTGCCAATTTCCTTATGGCAGGAGAAACCATGTAAGTCAATTCTTAAGCATTGCAAAAAAAATTTATTCATAATGAGGCTATATGGCAAAACAGATATCTGGCAATCAGAGTGGGCTAGTTATAGGTTGTTTACACAATTTGAGAGGATTTGTAGCTTTGTTGATTGGCTGTTGTATGAGTTTATAAACTTCTATCTTTGAATTGATTTCTCAATCTGTATTAGTTTATCTGACTAAGATCAAGAGCTGTTGAGAATTAAATATTTCTTCAATGGGACACCTGAGTTCTCAACAGATTTAGGAGAACCTAAAAGAGGCAATCTTTCTCAAAGAGATTTTTGAATGACTTTTTTTTATTTTATCAGCATTTGAAAAATTTGCCAGTGCGTAAATAGCTGACTACTTATGTACCTAGATGCTAGATGAGAGGTCATGAGTTATCCATGGGGGCCTTGGGAGGTTTGGGAGATAAATGCGGATATGGAAGAGGATATGAGAGCCCAAAAACCATGAACACAACTGGCAAGTGTCTCAATAAAAGGAGGTGGACCTTCTAACCCAATAGCAGTGACATTTTTCATTTGATATTTCTTTTCTCCATCCAAACTGATTTTAAATCTTGATCTTCTGAGCCAAGATCATTTCTCACTACTGTACTCGTATCTCCTGCTCCTCAGATGCTGCCTGACCAGCTATGCTTTTCCAGTACCACACTTTTTGACTCTGATCTCCAGCATCTGCAGCCCTCACTCTCTCCCTATACTGGTTTCATGCTTTATTAACAGAGCTACCACAGCTCCTGCTCTTTGCTGCTTGTCCTTCCAAAGTGTCAATACCCTTGAATATTTAATTCCCAGTGTGTTAATTAAAAGACTTAGACCAACGAGTGTGTGAAGTAGAATAAATGGCAACTTTATAAACAATGTGTATCTTCATTGGGAGAATTGTTTGATCAGAGAATCAAAAACCTGGTAGCTGGCTTTTGAGCAGGTCTAAAGGAAAACAACCAAAATCATGCAAATAGGAACAATGGAGATGTTGACGGGGTAATTTTGAATCTGATGAGTCCCAGGTTTGCAGTGAAACTAGCCCATCAAGCAGTATAGAATGAGAGAGGGGAAACAATCTTAAGCTATTGGTGATTTAATACATGTGATTTCTATACAATGAAGAACTTGACATAATATCAGGCCACTTATCCTAAAGGAGAGTCTGCGCAGGATAACAAAGTCTTTTTAATAAGTAACACCAGGACCCCTACAAAGGAAAATAAAGAGGAAGGTACTCTAGGGCGTATCTATGTTGTCTTTGGTCTGGCACTTTCAGTTAATTTGGCAAACTGCAAGATAAAGCAATGCACTGTGAGGATCAGAGAAAGAGGACTTCTTAAAAGAAATATCAAATGTTGTTGTTCATAACAGCTATTCTCTGGGTCTTGTTACATCCCCAAAAATTCTAATAAAGGCAAGCACTACTTGTCATGGTTGTATGTTTTGGCTCTTTAGTTTATTCTATCTTGTCTTATATGCAGATTCAATTCAACATCGCATCATATTGTTTGTTTAATTATAATGTAACTAGTTTACATAAATTCATTTCTCCGGCCTAAAAATTTACATTGGTCAGTTGTAATGTCCTTAGTACCAATTTAGCTGTGATAAGCTATTTCAGCAAGTTCTGGGATTTTGTAGGTGATATAAAACTCAAGAATGCATAAAATATTTGCAACAGTTTAATAATAAATCTCAGTCTATTTCCAAATTTTTCACATGTACTACTTCAGCATCTCTTGATCTAAAATTGGATTCTGCAGAAAAATAGTTTGAGATTATTATTACTTTGATCCCAAGGGAACTAAATACACTGGCAATTAATGGAACAGTATAAGGGGTTTCTAGGGACTTTGATAATTAAAAGTCTACAGACGAATGTATCACATACCAAGAATGTGCATACACAGATACTGAGATTGAACATCGGCTGCCCACTAAGATCAACCATTCTGATATTGTAGTATTAGGACTAGGGTCAGTGAACACTAAAGGGGAATTCTCTTAGAAAAGCATAAAACAGAACCTCTTTACACCCCAACTCCACATAGCATTCATAACATTAATCCAATAAAAATTGCTTCTTCAAACTGGGATTCCTTCAAACTTGGGAATAAGTTAAATAGAAAATTTACAAAGTGGCACAGCTCGAAAATTTCTAAACAACCTCAAAATAGAGTTGGGGGTCTGTCTCTACATTTGTCAACGATAAATCAATATAGTAACAACATTCTTTGAAAAATATAAATTTGTGTTTAATAATAGAAGGCAAGTTACTATAATAATGCACAACTAAAGGTCATGTCAATTTGCTAATTTGGTTGATAAATGGAGCTCACTTTGAATGCCCACAGGAGAAGTTGGGATTTATTTTATTTGTCAACATCAGTGGAATACAGACCAGCACAATGAAAAATTCCTTTTTCGTTTGTTATGGAAAAAAAGGAAAAAGCATGGAGAGTGAATACCAAGATTATAATTGGCTAATTGAGATTACAGTGTATTTATAAATGATAAATTGAAGCACATTCAAACTGAGCTTTAGACTCACTACTCCAATGCATAGAAACAACATTGTGGACTGAATTATATGCTTTTATTGGTTAAGTGTGAGTTGTGATTAGTTTTGTTTGGAGATATTCACGCTGCGAGGCACACTGGTTTGCCAACACTTGCCCTGGTGGCCTTTAAAGATGCATGGGTGCAAGGGATACTAATCTTTCAGCAGATATTCATTGACTGGCAGGCTGGTGTGGGAACAGCATCTGGTAGGATGGGGCTAGAATCAGTTTTGAAAGGTGCCAGAGCAGTTCATGAGGCATTTTTTAAAAATTGTGATGACAAATCTCGGGCCTTGCAGCTTGAATACCTTCAAAAAACAAATAAATACAATTTGCATTTTTTTTGTCTAAGTGCCAGTTATGCCTAGTTCTCTTTTGGACAAGCAGTAGTAATCTGGCATTGCCCTGATAGGCAATGTAATAGTACAGCAGCTCGACTATTGGTATCTAACTGGCATAGCTAACAGTCCCTCTCCTTACACATCCGTTCTCTCTCCCTCCACCAACCACTTGTCCTCAACTAATGCCTTCTCATCAACCTGTCCAAGTCACTGCTATCCTACTCCCATTGCCCACCAGATATCTGCATCTTGTCATTGACCAGTGGCAAACAATCAGACAATTCCAAGCATAAGCTTTTATTGACAGCCGCCAAGAGTGACCACAAACTGAATGAATAAAGGCTGCACCTCACCCCCTGCAAACTAAATGACCAACATCAATTTTCATTCCATGATGGTCTTCTGCACCTGGCTTCCATCTACTGGAACTGGGTATCACTCAAGTCCTGTCCTACTTAAAGCATTTAATGCAGATATTCATAGCATGACACTCTGCACACGTTCAGATTGTCATGCATTTTCTCTTTTTGCAGCTCCTTGGATACTTCATCAGGCATAACATTCCAGAGCACGTCTCTCCAGAAAGCCACTGTATATCCATCTGTAAACAACCTTAGTCTATATTTAATGTAATACATCTTTTGATTAAAGTTTGATGTGAATAGGTGTTCTAGAGCTATGATCTATAGTCATGATATACATAGCAAGCCAAAGAAGAAGAAAACATCTCCAAAAATGGAAAAAGGTTTGTTGGAGAAATATTAAAACAGTGATATCTTACCTAATTTGTTCATAAATTAGATTTCAAAGTTTTGTCAATAATCTTGCAAAGTTGATGGTTTCCAGTCTCACATTACTACCAATCAAAAATAAAATGACCAATATGTCAAATAAGTTTTGTTAATGCTATGAAAAGTGAGTGGTAAAAGTCTACACCAATTGTGGCACAAAAAGTGATAGTAACACATTTGTAAATGTTTAAAAGCAGTTTCTGACAAATCAGTACCACATGTTCCCAAACATTTCTGAACAGCTTGTAGATTTACTATTATTACAATTGGAACAACAAAATGCTCATTGGTCTTATCGATGTTATTAAAATCCTATCAGGGAACAGTTTATTTTAATATATGAAACATTCCATTTTTGTTGCATGTGAATGTTTTGTGCATTCCAATGGAATAGACTTAGACTAACAGCAATATCTTGTTCCAAAATGCATCGCTTACAGCTACAACTCATCTCTCAAATGTTCATGCATTCTTCCCATCAGCTGTCTCTCCTGGTTTGAACAGGCTGTCCTTCTACTTATGTTCACTCGGCACTCCCCCTCCAGCTCAGTTCTTGGATTACTGGCAACTAAGTTAACCACAAATTCACAAAAGTATTCCACAATTAAATAGCAATTTATATTAGACATTCAAAATAAATAATAATGGATGTTCTGCTACATAAAACCACCAACAAATAATTTAGATCAGGTGACAGTTTTAAAATAAAATGTAAATAACAGCTTGATGGAATATATGTTGCAATAGATAGGGGGTTGGAATTGGATTCAACATTGTTCTTGTTTCTAAACTGGTCCAAAGTATATCAAGTTTCAAATCAAACTGATGTAACTTATGGAGGATATTACATATCAAACAATTCCTTGATTTGAATTATCAGAAATGTAATATCTTCCATGAGTATGGAACAGAGTTTAAAAATAAGGAATCTCCCATTTGAGGTGGAGATGAGGAGAACTTTTACTCCATGAGTTTCTGGAATACTCTCACTCTGACCAGGGATGGGGAAGCAGAGTCTTTGAACGGAATTTTATTGGGGTCTGAGTGACTTGGTCTAGTGTGGCAAGTCCTGCGAGAGCCATCTTGATGTCAGGAGCAAGTTGAGTCATCTTATATGTTTTCCATGAGTGGCATGGCTAGATTCTTGCTCAGCAGATGTGACATGTCAGTTGACAGCGACTAACACTGACTTTTGCCCAAAATGTCGATTTTCCGGCTCCTTGGATGCTGCCTGACCTCCTGTGCTTTTCCAGCACCACACTCTCGACTCTGATCTGTAGCATCTGCAGTATTCACTTTCACCTAGGGAATAATACCTGTTAACTGTGTTATTAGTGGCAAAACTCACTTCATAAATATTCAGTCTGCTTTCTTCCCAAACCTGCCAAATGAAGGAGACCATCAGAAAAGTTGATAGGGAAACTAGAGCAAGCACCTGGCAAAATCAGCACACCACTTGCTCTGAATTAACTCCATGTTGGACAATGGGCAACTAAATCTCTGGGCACATTTCATGGGCACCTGGTCACATGCACTCCATGTCCATAGATATCAAAATCTAACATGTGCCAGCATCCACGTTTCCTCATGGCCAATCCATGTCCAGATGCTATATATTTCGGTGCTGCACCAGGAACTATCATTGTAATGCTGTAGTAAAGACACAGTGCACTCAAGTGCACGCATCCTGCCCATTAACTGGAGCGGGCAGCATCTCAGCATCTCTGAGCTTTTCACTTGCTGGCATAATGCTCACTAACTCTGAAGATTACTGGATGCTCACAGCATCCCTATCTTGCATTACCTTGCCAGGCCTCTATGCACTCTGCCCCCTTCAGCCAGAGAAAGAAGGTTCATATTACTGCTACCTTGCAGTGCCATTTAGTACAGACACAGACAGGGAACTTGTCATAGTTGTCAGCAGGTCTCAGTCATGTTGAAGGGCTTACAGCACAGTAAGTCCAGGGCTGCCTCTGATACCAGTCCAAGCCCTGCTTGGGACGGTCAGTCAAGATTCTTTCCTCGTAAGGGATGTGAAGTCAAATGACAGCGCACCACTCATTCTGACACTTTCTATTGTGGGCTGTTTTCCTCATGGAATGAGAGAGAGAGAAGCACATATCTCAGATTTGAAGGTAAGTGGTACAGCTCTTTCTACAGCAGCAGTTGGAGAGGTGACCTGAATAAGTGAGTAAGCAACACGGAGGGTATGGGGATTAGTGGTGTCCAGAGTTGGTGAGCTCACAAAGCTGGAATGTCACTAGGGAACCCTACACCTTGGAAATGACAGGGAGGCAGCATGGAAGGCAAAGTTAAAAACCACACAACACCTGGTTATATTTCCACAGGCTTATTTGGAAGTGCAAGCTTTCGGAACGCTGCTCCTTCATCAGGTCGCCAGTGGGGCAGGATCATAGGACACAGAATTTATAGTAATAGATCAAAGTTTTATACAACTGATGCAATGTATTGAACAAATCTAGATTGCTGTTTTCTCTTAATGTCTTTGAATGGGTTCCATGTTTCAATTCATTAACACATAAATCCAGAACGTAACTTAAGGTTTTATTAAAAAACAGTGACATCTCAGCTGAAATGTTTGCACACCATGGAAGAAAATTCAGGGGAGCTCCATGATGCAATCGTGCTTTTCCAACCCTTTTTTTAAGAAGCTTTTCACTGAACTGCAACTAAGAAAAGGGCACTCCTCTAAAGGGCTGCTCGTGGTCACAGATCAACCTAGGCCTACAGAGAGGGCTTCTAAGCCTATCTGGTCTGCTGGTCCCTACCTCCAAACATTCCACAGACACTTACGGAGACCCCTGAACTCCATTCTACCTCTGGCTAAACAGCTCATGGTAACTGCTGGTGGTGGCCAAAACTCTTTGCGTCTCATTGTCTGTACCTACCATGTTCCGAGTTCAATATTCATCCTATTTGCTCGTTTTCTCTGTCTGCAGATGCTGCCTGATTTGCTGAATATAGCCCAACATTTTTAGTCTGTATCCTATGTGAGAATACAGTACTAAAGTTACTGGCTGAAATAGTATGGAGGACTAACAGCTATGGGATACAACAGACCCAAGTTGAAAGGTGGAGAAATAAAAATTCTGTAATGAAAACAGAAAACGCTGCAAATACATAGTGGGTCTGGCAGTATCTGTGGAGAGAGTAACTAAGTTAATGTCTCAGTTTGATAACCTTTTATCAGAACTAGATATAACTAACAATGTATTAAGTATTGAGTAAGAAAGATCAAAAGAAATATCTGTGCACATTTTGAGCTCTGTTTGACCACATTCAGATTTCACAAATAGCTTTGTACAAAACTGGAGTTGGATAAACTTAACTTTGGGAAGGTGGTGTATTGTACATGGAAGAATCAAGTGAAATTTTCTTGTGCAATTACCTTAAGTAAGTCATGTTCTTCCTGGTCATGGCTTCACACTGGCAGATAAGCATGATTTAGCAGTGAGATTTGACACCACAGTATTCTTTTGTAAAATTACAAACCAATACATTTCACATATATAGAGGAACCTCAATGATCTGAACGGTGCGGGTGAAGAGTATTTTGTTTGTTTAATCGAATTCCAGATAATCCAATGCTGGATAACATAGTTTAGTTTAGCATTGGGGCATTGCAATCTTGCTGGATAATCCGATATTCAAATAATCGAATGCCAGATAATTGAGGTTCCTCTGTATATTGCATCTGTCAGGGTGTGTTGCAACATGGTGAAGCTGTACCTATCAATAAGCATAAAAGGAAAACATTTCAGATTCAAGCTGCTTATTTATTAAATGCCAGTGGATTTCCTGTGGCATCACTGATTAGATCTGGATATAGTTATTAATGTTTACTGTGGTCGAGCTACAAACTAACTGGGATGGCCATTCCTCCATTATTGCAATATTGCGTGTTTACTGAAGTAAAGTGGACTGGGCCATATAAGCTTTTGAGGTAATTTAGTAAGGTAGACATTGAGAGGTATTTGCTTTGGCTGGGCAGACTCTAACTAGGGAAATAGTCTCAAGATAAGGAAACCTATAGGTCTGAGATAAGGAAATAATTTTCACTCAGAGAGCAAATTGCTGTTCCAGAGGGTTTTAGGATTTGTTTTTAAAATATCTGAATTTCTCTCTCCTCCATTTGGGTAGAACAAAGAATAATACAACACAGGAACAGGCCCTTCAGCACTCCAAGTCTGCGCCAACATGTTTTGCCCTTCCAAACTAAAACAGTCTTTACTTACAGGATCCAGATCCCTCTCTTCCCTTCCTATCCATGTATTCATCCAGGTGCTTCTTGAATATTGCTATTGTATCTGCTTCCACCACATCCTCTGGCAGCACATTCCGGGTACTCATCACTCTTTGTGTGAAAAAGTTACCTTGCACATCTCTTTTAAACATTTCCCTCACTCGAACTTGAACCAGTGTCCCCTAGTCATTGACCCCTTCACCCTAAGGGAAAGCCTCAAACCTTCCACTCTATCCATTCC
Organism: Chiloscyllium plagiosum; assembly: GCF_004010195.1. Lineage (NCBI taxonomy): Eukaryota > Metazoa > Chordata > Chondrichthyes > Orectolobiformes > Hemiscylliidae > Chiloscyllium > Chiloscyllium plagiosum. Next base: position 22,816,208 of record NC_057742.1, read on the forward strand.
ATTCACAATCTTATAAGCTTCTATCAGGTCGCCCCTCAACCTCCTGCTTTCCAGTTAAAATAAACCCAGTCTATCCAACCTTTCTTCATACCTAAAATCCCCCAAACCAGGCAACATCCAGGGGCAGAACAACCTTGGCAATCCAAACATCAATTAACCAAACTTTGGTTTATCTGAACAAGATCTCAAGGTCCCGTAAAATCGTTATCCATTATCTAGACAATCAGTTATCCGAACAATCAGTTATCTGAACAAAATCCTCCCCGCCCATCTTGTTCAGATAATCGAGGTTGTTCTGTAAACCTTTTCTGTATCCTCTCCAAAGCATCCATATCCTTCTGGTAGTGTGGTGACCAGAACTATACGCAATATTCCAAGTGTGGCCTAACTAAAGTTCTCCTTTGCTCCTTTAAGAACCAACTCTTAAACCATGCTTTTGGTGAGCTGTCCTAATATATCCAAAATTAGCCTGTTGTCAAAATTTGTTTCATAACTTTCCCATGAACGGCCTTAAGATGTTTTAATTACATTAAAAGCTATAATAAACTCTAACTGTAAGTAACAATATAAATAATGATTGTTGAAGAAAGTAACTGCTGAGAGGTTTGAGGACAGTTGAAATGGTTAGATTGATTTGTGATGTGACCATTAATGAATCATCTTTGATATGAAAAATAATTCCATAATTAGACTGTGTGACTTTCTCTCCTTGTTCTTCATTGGTAGTTTTTTTCTGCCCTCCTGTACTTGAGTGAACCAACATGGTGAGATTAACAGGTAGCAATCAGTTAAGTCACTTGGGTAAGTGTGTCAAACATGTGCATGCATGACATTTCACAAGCTTGACACTTTGATCTGTGAGGGGTGAGGGAAACAGTTGTAAACAGTCTGAATATATTTTTCATGGTAAGGTCAAGCACAAACACTGTGATGACAAAGCTATTTTGTTAACTCACTTCCAGGCATGAAGACTGTCTGTGCAATGACGTCTGGTCAGCTTCAGCTGTCACCTCATATGCATACCCACAATGCCCTAAGAAGGGAGGGAATTATTGTATGGGAAGGGAATAAAGCTTGAACACTTTAGGAGGTACCTCAACTACAAAGTCAAAGCAATTGTGTCTGTGATTTTAAGGTATTATTTTTCCCTTCTCCTCAGCACTGCTTGGTACATCTATTTTGTCCAGAAGGGCCACTAAAGCTTGTCCACCATCTACAAGGCGCAAGTGTGATGGTATACTCTGCCTTTACTTCAATGAGTGCAACGCCTCCAACATTCAAAAATCTTAACACCATCCAAGACAACACAGCTGCTTGATTGGCACCCCATCTAACACCTTTCACCTGTGACCTGCGGGGGCAGTAGTGTGTACCATCTACAAGATGCACTGCAGTTTCTCAACAAGGCTCCTCCTCCTATGGTCTAGAAAGTATGATGGCAGATGCATGGGAAGACCACCACTTGCAAGATCTCTCCCCCCTCAAGCTTTACACACCATCCTGACTTGGAACTATAATCTTGTTCCTTCGCTGTTACAAGATCAAAATCCTGGATTTCTTTTTTCCGACAGCATTATGGGTGTCTCTCACCCCAAGCACTGCTACAAGAAGGCAACTCACCACTCTTTGTCCAGGGCAATTAGGGACAGACAGTAAATGCTGGCCTTCCAGCAATGTCCACATCATATGAATGAATGAAATAAAAGGCTATCAGGCCTGTAGGCTACTGTTAGTGACCTAATGGTCAATAGCAACTGGAAGTGCAGTTTTTACCATTTGATTTTCCTGATGTGGGACATGGATAAACTTTATGCTCCATATCATCTCTCTCCCGGTAACACTGCTTTGATTAGAAGCTTAATGTGTAGGTAACTCAAAGGTAGAAATGGGTATCCTATCCTGTGTTATCACAGTCCTATGAGAACCAATTCCAGCTAGTAACCTTCCTCTGTTGCAATGCTTTTCATGACTTCACCCCACTGACCACAGTAATGTCATGATTTCTGACAAAAGTGATTATTAGGCAATAGCATGGGGAGACTGAAACACCCAGTTACGGAGGAGTTAACTTGTGCTCTCAGCGTAATAGTTAGATGTAAGTAGGATGAACTGTAATTTTGAGGGCAGATTTTTATCTGCATTTTTTCAAGTTGTCTTTTGGTTCCCATTCCAGTAGAAGCTGTGGTTACAAGGACCTCCTCAGACGGATACAGAGAAATCACCACATCTACTGTATTTAGTCTCTTACAGAGCATTGACCCTGAACTGATTGCAACCGTATGGGGATCAACAGCAGACAGAGTCAAAGAGCAATCTCTCTAAAGTGGTACAATCTTTATTTTAACAGTAGAAATTCATTTTTCATTGTTGTTTATTTTGGACCCACCAATTGTTAACAGTGATAATCACTCCCAGGGAGTTAACCTGTACAGCACTGCAATTTTTAGTTAAAAGGATCTTGTTGCATTAAGAAAAATTAATTATCGTACAGTGCACAAAACAAGTTTTCCACTTAGAGAGAGAAAAAAAGAGCTAGAGATAAAGTAACAAGCTAGTTAGCATTAGAACACGCTGTCCTGTTAAAACAAGAAATGCCAGAGCACTGTTTTCTGTCCACATACCTTTTCTCCTGGTACATATGAGTATGGTAATAATGAATAATCCAACATATGTTGTACCACAGTAGGGTCTGGGAGCTGATTAAAGCATATGAAGCATTACTCTGCTTTAATCTGCCTGCATTCCCTTGTTCCCACTAAAAAGTATAGAGCAGTGTTATCATGAGTAGATTTTGACCCTGTTATGCAAGGTTTTTTTGTGTGAAGAAAATTGTTTGTGGACATATTTCCTTGGGGCTCCTTTACTTCCATTGCTACATACAGGGTTTCCGCCAAACTTGACATCATCCAGAACAAAGCTGCTGAATTGATTGATGCCACTTTCTACCTTCACTTCCTTCATCACTGAAGTACAATGGAAACATTAAGTACCAAATACAAGATGCACTGCAGTAACTTGCCAAGGCTCATTAAATAGCACCTTCCAAGCCAGTAACATCGAGAAAGATAAGGGCAGCAGTGCCAAGGGAGCACCACCCTTGCAAATTACCTGCCAAACCACTCATCATTCTGACTTGGATCTAACTAGGCTGCTATTTCCCTGCTATCGCTAGATCTAAATCCTGGAAAATGTTTTGTAATAACACTGTAGGTGTGTACATAGATCATTTAAACTATCGTAGTTCAAGAAAGCAGTAATTTCTCAAGGAAACCATAACTTGGAGGTGCTGGTATTGGACTGGGGTAGACAAAGTTAAAAATCACTCAACACCAGGGGTTATAGTCCAACAGGTTTATTTGGAAGCACTAGCTTTCAGAGTGCCGCTCCTTCATCAGATGGTTGTGGAGGATAAGATCATGATCACAGAATTTATAGCCAAGGGAGTCCAGTGTTACAGAGATGTGATACATTAAATAAGAACAGAAATCAGCATATCCAATTTTAATATATGAAAGATTTAATCTAAAATTGTTTAATGTATCACATCTCCGTGACCCTGGACTCCTTTGGCTATAAATTCTGTGATCATGATCTTATCCTCCACAACCACCTGATGAAGGTGTGATGCTCCAAAAGCTAGTGCTTCCAAATAAGCCTGTTGGACTATAACCCCTGGTGTTGTGTGATTTTTAACTTTCTTAAAGGAAGTTAGAGATGGGCAATAAATGTTATAGTGGTGATCACATTTCACAAAAAATAAATTGATGAGATTATAGTGAATGAGCTGGAAAAGCCACAGCATATTCCAGTGTATGAGTGCTTCTTACGTCAGTTATGATAGTACAACAGTTGGACACACTGGTATTCAGCAAGCACATTGCAGAATGGAAGAAAAAGTGGTCTCATGTCTACAACTAATCAATGTACAAAAGGATTATTGATCTTCACCTCCCTATGTGGAGAAGGGAGGGATGAGATGACCTGACAAAGCTACCTGCAGAAATAAGCTGAAAATCAGACCATATCTTACACACATGTTCCACTTTGTGATGGCCATACATTGAGTTGTCTAGGCCCTAAGCTCTGAAATTCGCTCCCCAAATTTCTGACTCTCACCTTTGCCTTTCTTTATAGGCTACACCTTAAAATCCAGCATTTTAACCAAATGTTTAACTCCCTGGCCTGTTGTCACACTCTTTAATATGGCATCAGTTTTCATCTGATTACATTCCCAAGAAGGACTTGGAAAATATTACAGTGTAAAAGATACTCTACAAATGCAGATTGTTGTTGTACTATTTTGCTCCACAATGTCACTGGCAATGATCTGTAAATAAATTCTAGTTATAAACCACTTAATTTAAAAAGTGATCAAAACCGCACTACACAAAGCAAATAAAACATATTATTGCTTCCAACTTTGATTGACCCTGCTTCATTTTTCCAATGAACATGAGATTGTCAACACAGATGTTTAACACAGTTTAAGAGTGCCTGCAGCCTGGTTGGACAATTAGCATATCGATTAAGCTGCATTCAATTTGAGATTAGCACAATGGAACAATTGTGTGCAAGGTGAAGAAACAAAAGTAACTGTAGTCAACCCTACAGACCCTAAAACATCCTCGTGCTTAATTAATTATCAGGAGTGGAGGTGGCAAAAGTATATTTTACCTCGTCCCTGATCCACCTTCCTTTTCTTCCTTCTAAACCGAATACTCTCATTTTTTTGATTTCGATTGCTCCATAATGTACATTCTTCACATTTAAGGACAAATGACTACAATATTCTGTGGGGTTGCTACAGTAAGGCTGCTTTCCATTACGCCATCTTTACAATCTCCAATCTTGTATCACACACAGTCATATTCTTCACTGTTTCCTTAGTGGCTCCAGGTCATTATGTTTTGACTCCTTACCAAAATTCAACAAGCTAACATTATGATAAGAGCACAACAAACAGAAATCTTTAGTGCAGATTAAAAATATGCTTGGAGTCAGCATGTGTTTCCAAAGAGTCGTTAGTTTTGGTTTAAAAAGGCATTTTTAATGACTGTTGATAAACTATATGGTTACAAATTCTTTATGCGGGTTCATATAGTTTGTAAATTAATGCACTGATATTTTACGTACTATTTTTAGGAGTGAAGTATTTCTTAGTTTATTGATGTTAAGCAATTATTTAATAACTTCAGAGAACTACAAAATCATAATTCAAGTTAGACTTTTAGTGGGGTAGATATTTATGATTAATATGCAAAGGATTGAGTTATCACTTTGGAAGGAAGTTACATTCCCAGAAAAAAATGCACACCAAATCACGTTAACACTGAAATTGGTTCTCCAACTTCCCAAATAAACTCATCTATACAGGGTATAGTACAAAACCTTCAATAAATCAATGCAGCTGGGCAGTTTCAGTATGTCATTAGAAAGAAATGCATTACAGTTCTGTAGAAGGGTCACTGGACCTGAAACATTAACTCTGCTTTCTCTCCACAGATGCTGCCAGACCTGCTAAGTTTTTACAGTAATTTCTGTTCTTGCTTTTGAGTTTTAGTGTCTGCAGTTGTTTAGTGCATTACAAATAATTTTTGAAATATCTATAAAATTGATAGACAATTTTGAAAATGGATTTATCATGAAAACGTTAAGCGTTTTTAATCAGAGCATCTGATCCACCGCCTGTGAGACTTCAAAACATTATATATTTCCTTCGTGTGCACTTAAAAAAAGCTGTATTTGTAGAGCCTCCTTAAGAACTTGCAAACAGGGGGAGCTAACAACATTTCTATTGGAGATTTATTCTATCGAGGTATGTAGCCAGTTGTATGGTCAGAATCAAATTCTAGCACAGTTTTTTGCTATACCAGTGCAAACATTCACTGAAACCTAAATTGTACTAAATGCAATTGGCACCAAACTTCCTTCGTGTTCTGATTTCCATTGAGGTGTGATTTTTAAAAAATTGCAACCTATCAGAAACTCCAAACATAATTTCTTAAGAATTGTTAGAAATAGATTCTGACACAAGTAAAAAAAAATAAACAGAATGCATCTTTTAACAATTGCAAGGAAGAAAATTCTCCTGGAATTCATTGCTGAAAACCAGTTGACAGTGCTGGAGACTCTGTCATGCTACATTATACCTGCAGGCCCTCAGGTAATAAAATCATTAGCATTCTTTGTTCTGTGTCAACAATACTACTTTCATTGCCATTTGAAAAAGCTCCCTGTCAAACTTGCTGTCCCATTGAATTACAATCATTAAGGAATTAATTTCAAAAGGAAGATTGCTGGCATAAGTTATATGCACTAAGTTAGTGAGGCAAATGATATGACTTCACTAAATTCTAATTCAAAAATGAACCACATCAATGACTCAACATATACACGCAGAATTCACACACAGCACTGAATACAAAACAAGACAAGACTCCAATGCATATAACACATAAAACATTTACCTTTCAATAAATTATGTTTGGGCCAATATAATACCAATTTCTACACTTCAAAAGTGATTAACTGGCTGTGAAATGTTTTCTGATATGTCTTGTTACATTTCTAAAGAAGCCATAGAGCCAAAGAGCTGTACAGCTCAGAAACTGACCCTTCAGTCCACCTCGTCCACGCCAACCAGATATCCTGAATTAATCTAGTCCCATTTGCCAGCACTTAGACCATATCTCTATAAACCTTTCCAATTCAAGTGCCCAACTAGATTGTACCCGCCTCCACCACTTCCATCACACTGTAAATGTTTGCTATAAATTCTGTGTTAGGATTGAGCCCTCCACTATCACCTGATCGAAAGCTAGTGTGCTTCCAATTAAACTTGTTGGACTATAACCTGGTGTTGTGTGATTTTCAACAAAATTCCTCTTAGTGAACTCAAAGACACTGGACTGGATTTAGGCTGTGTGGATTTAATGCTCAGCAGCAAACAAACAACACATAACATTGATCACCTTAACACTTGCCTACATAATTTCCTTGGGATTATAAAATGCAATTTGAGATAAATGGTGAATCAAAATAGTTTGGAACCTTTAGAGAGGTTATGGGACCTTGGTTAATAGGCAAATACTGTGTATCTCCCTAACCAATCACATTAAGAATTCATACAAAGTTTCTAAACCAGGAAGTGTAAATTGCAACATATAATTCACTGTAAAACTCATGAAAAATAAGATAAAGAGAGAGGAAGAAAAACAGCATTAAGCAAGGGAGATAAAAGAAACAAAACACCCACAATTTCTAGAAAAACATAATGGGCTTGCAATCCAGAGACTCAGGATGATGTCCTGGATACTTGATTTGAATCTCACCCCAATAAAATCTAGAATTAAAAGCTGGTCTAATGCTGACATATAACTATTATTTACTGTTATAAAAACCCAGCCAATTCATTAAAGCCCTGTAGGAAAGGAAATCTGCACTCCTTGTTCTAGAGTTCTGGAACCTGCACTTTAAGGATGATGTGAAGGGTTTAGAAAGGATGGAGAAAACATTTACGAGAATGATTCCAGGACTATGAGACTTCAGATATCTGGATAGTTTGGAGAAATTGGAATTTTCTCCTTAGGGAAAAGAAAGTTAAGAGGAAATTTGATAGAGGTGTTCGTAAGGGATATACAAAGAGTAGGAGAAAGTGAGGACTGCAGATGCTGGAGATCAGAGCTGAAAATGTGTTGCTGAAAAAGCGCAGCAGGTCAGGCAGCATCCAAGGAGCAGGAGAATCAACATTTCAGGCATGAGCCCTTCTTCAGGAGATTCGGGCTCATACCCGAAACGTCGATTCTCCTGCTCCTTGGATGCTGCCCATATACACAGAGTAGGTAAGGAGATGATGATTTGGAGATACCGGTGTTGGACTAGGGTGTACAAAGTTAAAAATCATACAACACCAGATTATAGTCCAGATTTAATTGGAAGTACAGGCTTTCGGAGTGCTGCTCCTTCATCAGGTGGTTGAACCACCTATAACCTGGTGTTGTGTGATTTTTAATTTTTTAGATAAGGAGAAACTAGTCCCATTTATCGAATGGTTGAGAAACAACAGATGCTAATTTAAGGTGATTGGCAAAAGTAGAAGTGGTAACATAGAACATAGAACATTGAACAGTACAGCAGAGTACAGGCCTTTTGGCCTATGATATTGTGCCGAACATTTATTTTAATCGAAGATCAACCTAACCTACACAACCCTCAATTTACCGCCGTCCATGTGCTCGTCTAGCAGTCGCTAAATGTCCCTAATGTCTCTGACTCTACCACCACTACTGACAGTGTATGCCACGCACCCACCAGTCTCTGCGTAAAGAAGAGACATCTGACATCTCCCCTCTACCTTCCTCCAATCACCTTAAAATGATGAGCCCTTATGACAGCCATTTCTGCCCTGGGGGAACGTCTCTGGTTATCTACTCTATCTATGCCTCTCATTCCCTTGTACACCACTATAAAGTCACCTCTGTTCCTTCTTCTCTTCAGTGTGAAAAGCCCGAGCTCACTCAATCTCTCTTCATAAGACAAGCCTTCCAATCCAGGCAGCATCCTGGTAAATCTCCTCTGCACCCTCTCTAAAGCATCTACATCCTTCCTATAATGAGGTGACCAGAACTGGACATAATATTCCAAGTGTGGTCTAACCAGGGTTTAATAGAGCAACAGCAAAATCTCCTGGCTCTTTAACTCAATACCCCTGTTAATGAAAGCCAAAATACCATACGCCTTCTTAACAACCCTATCAACTTGGACCCCATGATCCCACTGTTCCTTCACACTGCCAAGAATCCAGTCCCAATTCTTTGTATTCAGCTTTCAAATTCAACATTCCAAAATGACTCACTTCGCATTGATCCAGGTTGAACTCAATCTGCCACTTCTCAGCCCAGCTCTGCATTCTATCAATGTCATTAGATTAGATTACTTACAGTGTGGAAACAGACCCTTCGGCCCAACAAGTCCACACCGCCCCGCCGAAGCGCAACCCACCCATACCCCTACATCTACCCCTTACCTAAGACTACGGGCAATTTAGCATGGCCAATTCACCTGGCCTGCACATCTTTGGACTGTGGGAGGAAACCGGAGCACCCGGAGGAAACCCACGCAGACACGGGTAGAATGTGCAAACTCCACACAGTCAGTCGCCTGAGGCGGGAATTGAACCCGGGTCTCTGGCGCTGTGAGGCAGCAGTGCTAACCACTGTGCCACTGTGCCACTGTCATGTTGTAGCCTTCAACAGACCTCGACACTATAACAGCACTGACCTTTGTGTCATCAGCAAATTTACTAACCCACCCTTCCACTTCTTCATCCAAGTCATTTATAAAAACTACAAACAACAGAGGCACAAGAACAGATCCCTGCGGGACACCACTGGTCACTGACCTCCAGGCTTAATACTTTCCATCCACTACCACTCACTGTCTTCTTTCAGCAAGCCAATTCTGTATCCAGACAGCCAAGTTTCCCTGTATCCCATATCTCCTAACTTTCTGAATGAGCCGACCATCGACAACCTTATCAAACTGTAACATGATGAAAAATTCTCATGCATTAAGTGGTCAGAATTCAGAATGCACTGCCTCAGAGTGTGGAGGAGGCATGTCCAATTTTGGCTTTTAAAAAGTAATTAGATTAACATCAGAAGAGAAAAAAAAATACTGGGCTATGGCGAAACAGCAGGGGAGTAGACATGATGAGTTGAACCGTGGGTGTGTTGCTGGAAAAGCACAGCAGGTCAGGCAGCATCCGAGGAGCAGAGGAATTGACATTTTGGGCAAAAGCCATTCATCAGGAAGGGCTTTCCTGGTGAAGGGCTTTTGCCTGAAACATCAATTCTCTTGCTCCCTCGGATGCTGCCTGACCTGCTGTGCCTTTCCAGCACCACACTACCCTCGACTCTATTCTCCAGCATCTGCAGTCCTCATTTTCGCCATGATAAGTTGAATGGTTTCCTTCTATGCTATAAATATTCTATGATTCTAATTTCCTTTGAAGCAGAATGGGTACTGGAAAATATGTTGTGTTATTGACTCCTCAAAGCCCTTTTCTGAGTCTACTTTACTTAAGAAGGTATTGGAGGCATAGAATCAGTTCCAATTCTTTATATTCAGTGAAAAAAAAAACTGATCAGGGATGCTGCTGCAATATAATAGCTCTTGAAGGAATTATAATTAGACTCAGTTCGAAAATCTCTGTTTAGTGCTCTCCTGGTTCCTAATACCCTAGTTCTATGTGAACATGAGTGGGTCCTGATGGCAAAGGAAAGGAGAATAAAGTCGGGAAAGAGAAAGAAAGAAAGAAAACAGGAGACTAAACGAGGAAAATGGGTAAAACAAAGGATAAAGGGTGAAAAGTTATTGCTGTGAAACACAATGGTTGGGGTTTTATAGGGCTCCAGGAAACATGTTTTGTGTTGGGGATTGGGGGCTGGGGGTATAGTTGAGTGTAAAGGTTGGGAGTTTCTTTCCTGCTGTCACTAGCCTTTTACCACATAGCAGTGTTCTGGTAGCCTTCAGGAAGAAGCCTTTCTAATCATGCATCCCGTGGCTCACGGGGGACCAGGTTTCAAGGCACACCTCCATTAAAAGAATACCTGCTCTGTCCCCACAGTTGACCATCTACACTACACCACATTTCTTTCGGAATCTTGCTGACAATGGCTCGTCAAGTCCAGCTGCATTACCAAGACTAGCCACTGCTCTCAGTGGTGCTGCTAGGAGTGAAGAGATGCCAACCCTCCAAGCAGCCAACATGGGATCGCATCCCTCAAAGAAAGTGGATGCCTTGGCTGCAGAAAATTAATTCCGTGAGAGAATGTAGTCATGTGAGTCCATGCCAGGCCTAGGCAGAGTTACCCCAAACTTTCTGGGTGATGGACGGGTGAATCCCAGTCAATGTAATTTTCCCTCACCCTCCACTTAATAGAAACATATGAGGATCAACAAATTCGAACGCATGTTCAGCAACTTTCATGATACTGCATCATAATTGTTATTTTGTGTAATCTTTGGAAAGTGATATTATGATAAAATTAACAAAATAATTCCACCAATACTAAACAGCTAGACTGGTACAATACATTATGTCCTAAATCTTTAATTGTTGTTAAATTGTCAGCAGTTTACCCAAATTTCAAAAAGCAAACTTGTACTTGAGCTTCATGTTTACAACTGCTCTCATTTAGGTTTTCTAACATCTAGCAATTATTTGGTAAACCATCTGCTAGCTAATCACAGTGACTTCCAGTGACTTAATCTCACAGAAGATAAAATAATCACCAACTAAATCTACTGAATAGTGATGTGGACTATAATGGTGCAATCTTGAAACATTCCAAGGAACAGTTATATTAGTTTCAGATGGATATTTGTACTATTCCTTTGTGGTGAAACATCCAGAATGTGACTCATTGACTACCACTGGCCTGTTAGAATTTGTTAGAATCATTGAGAGTTGATGAATAATTACAGTGAAGTCACACTGCCTCCCAGAGTTGGTCTTTCAGCTACTGCCTTGATTATATAGTCAGACAGCCAACCAAAGTCTGAGACCACATTCATACCTTAAATCATTTCACATCAAAATGAAAACTAAATGATTATAGGAAACTTCATGTTACAAGATTTAACTCACATGATAATAGAAGTTCCATAGAGATGTTTCACATCGGTGGAATTGATAAAGCAGAATAGTGCAAAAAAAGTTAATAGCCAGGGAAGTTAATGACCACAAAACATAGCCTTGAGGTAATTGGTGAAAGAACCTGGGGGAAGCAAAAGAGCTTTTTTTTGCCTTATACTGACTCATCTTGATTTGGAGTACACTGTCTGAACAGTTGGTAGAAGCAGTTTTAATTAGAACATTCAAAAGAGATTTGGATATACAATTAAAATAATTACAATACAAAATTGCAGGGCTTTGGGGTAAGAGTCGGGGAGAGACTAGTTAGATGGCACTTTTCGTACAGGCATAAACAATTGAATTATCTTTTCTGTACTTCCTTATTCTAAATTTGTTTTTTTTAAAATCCCGTGTATGTTTTCACAAGTTATACAAAATATATCTTTAGCTAAATGCTGAGATTTTCCAATCACTTTTAAAATGTTAGGAGATTCAGAGTTGAAGCGCTTTCAAATAAAACTGTGTCCTTTCCAGGACTGTAGTCCTCACTGGGATATGCCTGTTTTACAGGTGCACCTTCACACAAGAAAAGAAAGGAGATCAGAGGAAAAATGGACACTTAGGGAACAAGTGAAGAACGACAAAAGCTTGTGAGCTGGTCAACTGTCTGACCTCCTGGCCTCACAAGATATAAGTCTGAAGTTCCCTGTATGGGGGAAATGGGAGGCATCAAAATAATCTCTACAGAAACAATTGATCTACTTCCTCCTATCAACCTCTTGCTTCTCCAAAGGAATGTCAAATAACAGTGAATAAACTCATAAGACCATAAGAAACAGGGACAGATGTAGGCCATATGGCCCTTCGAGCCCATCCTGCTATTCAATAGGATCATGGCTGACCTAACATTCCTCACTTCCACTTTCCTGCACTTTCCCCAGAAACTTTGATTCCCCAATTGATCAAGAATCTATCTATCTAAATCTTAAATATACACAAGTTCTCTGTCCCCACAGCTCTCTGCGGCAACGAGTTCCAAAGAAGAATAAACATCTTCACATTTTCCCATATTATAATCCATTTGCCAATCTTTTGTCACTTACTTAACTTATCAATATCTCTCTGTAAAACTGTTTGTATCCCTCTTGCAATTTCCTTTCCCACCTATTTTTGTACTACCTGCTAATTTGGCTACAGTATATCCATATCCTTCCTCCAAGTTATTGTTAAATATTGTAAACATTTGTGGTCCCAGCACTGATCTCTGTGGTAGCCCACTAGTCATGGTTTGCCAGCGCGAAAAAAAACCCTTATCTCTATTCGCTGTTTCCTGCCCATTCGCCAATTCTCCATCCATGTCAATACACTACCTCCAACATCATGAGTTCTTATCTTAAGAATTAACCTTTTATGAAGTACTTTGTTGAACATTTTCTAGAAATCCAAACACATCTATTGGTTCCATTCTATCCACTCTGGTTGAGACTCCCTCAAAAAACTCTAATAAATTAGTCAGACATGGTTTCCCTTTCATGAAGTCATGTTGACTCTCTTTGATTAAATTATGATTTTCCCCAAATGTTCTGCTAATACAAACTCAATAATTGATACCAAATACTTCCCAACAATAGACGTTAGACTAAATGGCCTATAGTTGCTCAATTTGTGTCTCCCTCACTTTTTAAATGGGGATGTCACACCAACAGTTTTCTAATCCTCTGGTGCCTCTCCAGAATCCAAGTCTTTTTGGAAAATTATAACCAATGCATTCACTATCTCTGTAGCCACCACTTTTAGGATCCTAGGATGCAAGTCCTTAGGGTCAAGGGACCTATCTGCCTTTACCCCTATTAGATTGTCTAATCCTAATTCATTAGTAATGGTCATGGTGCTTAACCCATCTCTGCATTCTCTACTACTAGTGGGGATGTTTGAAGTCTCTTCCACTGGAAAGAGCAATGCAAAATATCTGTTTAATTCCTCTGTCATTTCTTCAGTCCTCAAAACTGCCTCCCCAGATTCAGTTTCTAAGGAGCCTATATTCACTTTGACCTCTCTTTTCCTTTTATTATATTTAAGAAAGCTTGTATTGTCAGTTTTTAATATTCCTTGCTAGTTCGCCCACATAGTTTATTTTCTCTGTCTTTATAATGATTTTAGTCCTCCCTTACTGGATTCTGTATTTATCCCAGTCTTTGGGGCTCTCACTGATGTTGGCTTCCTTTTTCTTTTGACTCTCCTTAACTTACTTGGCTAGCCATGGTTGGTCTATCCTCTTAGAATCTTCCTTGGCTCGCCATGGTTGGTTTATCCTTCTCTTAGAATCTTCCCTGTATAGCCCATAGTCGGCTTATCTTCTCTTAGAATCTTCCTTGGCTATCCATGATTGGTTTATTCGTCGCTTCGCATCTTCCTTGGCTATCCATGATTGTTTTATCCTTCTCTTAGAATCTTCCTTGGCTAGCCATGGTTGGTTTATCCTTTTCTTAGCATTTTACCTCCATATTGGTATGTATTGTTGTTAGGGTTTCAAAAAGTGAAGGTTTGACAGGATCATTACAATCGGTCTTGTGAAGCTGCCATATTCTTTCGAAAAGTAACCACTGTAGAACATGTTTTAATAGCAAGTATAGACATGATCTGCAGTTTCTGATCAGTATTCTTCACAAAACTATAAAAGTCCTTCAATGTCTATCTGATTGATAATGGGTTTCAACAAATCTGCTGTGTTCAGGAGCCAGTGATGCAGATGAAAAGTTGTGCAAAGCACACAAAGCAAGGTATTGAAATAAACACTGTACAGAGGAACCTCGATTATCCAGTATTTGATTATCCGAATTTTGGATTATCCGGCAAGATCGCAAGGTCCTGATGCTTGGCTAAACTGTGTTATCTGACACTTGGTTATCTGAACATTCGATTATCCGATAAAATACTCCCTGCCCGGGTTGTTCGGGTAATCGAGGTTCCTCTGTACTTAGAAAGAAGTGTCTGTTGTAACATTAGAATTCTTATATTGGCAGATGTTTCCTGTTCATTTTTTTTCTATTATAACTTCCTTTCCTTATTTTTATTGTGCAAAGTAAGCCTGCAAATTTGCTAAGATAAAATACTGTAGTTGCTGGAAAATGAAATTGCTGAAAAAATCCGCAGCTTCCTTGAAGAGGGAAGTAGAGTTGATGTATCAGGCCTTTTGTCAGAATTGGAAGAGGTTATGGATGTAACAGGTTTTAATCAAATACAGGAGCATGAAAAGCGGGGAGCAGGAAAAGAACAAAAGGAGATGTTGATTATAGATACAAAACCTATGATAAAATATAGCAACAGAAGTTGATAATGGGACAAGTAAATTAATAAAAACATGCATTAGGTGGAGGTATGTATGGACATAATAGAAAAGTAACCAACATCTTCCATCTAACAAAAAGAAAACTGAAGTTATGATCTGAAATTGTTGAACTCTGTTGCATTTGGAAGGCCACAGATTGCCTAATCAAAAAGATGATGTGCTGTTCTTCAACATTCCATTAAGTTTCATTGAAGCAGAGTAGGAGGTTGAGGACAGAAAGATGATGTCTGTGTCGATATGTGCAATCTTCTTGGAGATCCTCTCCACTTTAAACCAGAAGGCTTAGTATGGGATCAGGTGGAGAATTGATCAAGTAAATTCATGACATCGTAATTTAATCCTCTGATCAGTAGAGCTGCAATGTCACCATTGACAGAAAGCTGTAATTACAGTATGACAAGTTTATGTAAAGTTTCCATTACAAATGCAGATCCAAGAACACATAATGCGGTGTTTATAATAGATAATCCTGCCTAATGGTATTACTATCCTTGAAGCCTTCAGTTCTCCCAGTCCTACTAGTTTTGGACCCAATAGAGTATCTCTATCACAGCTCAACATCTGCCCATCTTATTTTAATCCTGATGGCAAAGCTTCAAATGTTATAGCAAGCTTCTGATGAACTGTGACCACCTTGCTCTTGATCAGTGCTGGGAGAATTTGGCCTCTATGATTTGAAAATAGAGGTGGAATTACTTCTTCTCACCTTGTTGTAATTCTTTTAACCTTGCTTCTTTCATGTGCACAAGTTTAGATTTTGCAAGACACCACTACTCCAATAAGTCAGATGTATCCTGGCTCTTGTAGTTTATAAGGGATGACAATTTCATAGAATCCCTACAGTATGGAAACAGGCCCTTCAGCTCAACAAGCCCACACCGACCCTCCGAAGAGTAACCCACCCAGACCCATTCCCCCACATTTACCCTGACTAATGCACCTAACCTAAATATCCCTGAACACAATGGGACAATTTCCTATGGCCAATTCACCTAATCTGCACATCTTTGGATTGTGGAACTAAACCGGAGCACCTTAAGGAAACCCATGCAGACACAGGGAGAAAGTTCAAACTCCACACAGACAGTCACCCACTGCTGGAATCAAACCCGGGTCCCTGGCACTGTGAGGCAGCAGTGCTAACCACTTAGACACCGTACCACCTATCTCAGGATATTTTGGCCTGTTGAGGCTGTTATATAAATGGAAGTTATTGTTTGTCCATGTGCATGGTTCCATCCTGAAGAGTTCCTACCACAGTTCAAGGATGTGCAGATTTAGTGGATTGGTGGTGCTGAGTTGCCCCATAGTATGTAGTCTGGGTAAGTTAACTATGGTAAATGTGGGGTTATGAGGATAGGGTGGATGTTCTTCGTAGGATTGATGCAGAGTCAATGGGCCAAATGCCTCTGTCTGCAATGTAGGGATGCTATGATTGGAGGAGATACAAGAAAAATGGGCACACAGCCAAAGAAGAAAATATTAGGAGAAGTGACTAAATGTGGTCTCCTTTACATCAGTGAGACCAGATTTTGTGGA
Source organism: Chiloscyllium plagiosum (assembly GCF_004010195.1). Taxonomy (NCBI): domain Eukaryota; kingdom Metazoa; phylum Chordata; class Chondrichthyes; order Orectolobiformes; family Hemiscylliidae; genus Chiloscyllium; species Chiloscyllium plagiosum. Next base: position 22,832,734 of record NC_057742.1, read on the forward strand.
ACGCTCCACTCTGTGCATAGGAATGTTCCTGACCTCCCAGCTGCTTGCATTTCAATTGACACTGCTGATGTAGGCCTGCTACAATCTTCCAATAAAACCAAACACAAACTCAGGGAACAGCACTTCATTTTCTGTTGAGGCACTTTACAGCCTTGAGGTCTCAATTGGATTCAATTCTTCTCAGCTCAGCAAGCAAACCTACATCCAGAATCTCAACCTGAGCTACAAACCTTCTCAAAACTCGCTGGATTCAATAACATCAGAAACTAACTGCATTTATGTATGTTATCCATTTTTCCTACATTCTGCACAAAGCGACCTCCCACCATCCCACCTCTCACCCAAAGTCTTATGTTGCTTGTGTCTTGTTTACTTTGCTCTTGGTATAGATTCCCTCTCTTTCACATCTTAATTTATGGCCATTTTATATCTCTTTTTTCTCTTCTTCCACCATTAACAATTTTTATGTCTTTTGTACTTGGCCGTTCTCTCCTCAAAATTATATATAAAAACATTTTCCAACACTTTTCAGCTCTGGGGAAGAGTCCCACGGGACTGAAAACATTAGCTCTGTTTCTCTCTCCACAGATGCTGTCAGACCTGGTAAGTTTCTCCAGCATTCTCTGTGTTTGTTTCAGATTTCCGGCAATGGCAGTATTTGTCCAATTTTCGAATGCCAAAAGCTTGGACAAAGGATAAAAAGCAGAAGGGGCTTCAGAATTCCAAAAGAATGGGAGCAAGCATATTGGCTGTTAGGATTAAAGCAAAGTGGTGAAAAGATGGAATGAGTTGAAAAGTGAATCTAGAATAGGCAGTTTTTCAACTATTTAGACTTCATGTTAGCACCCTGCCGAGCACTTCTCTCTCTCTCTCTTGGTTTATCATCAGAAATATCTTTGTCTATCTTTTTTTTCTCTCTCTCTCCCTGAGCCTCATTTTGATATACTCCATTCATTCCTTCTACCACATCATTAGCACTCTTTACCAGCTATTTTCAGTTCCAATTAAGTGTCACTAAACCGCAAACATTAACTGTGCTTTTCTTACTACAGATGCTGCCAGACCTGCAGAGTTCCTCCAGCACTTGCTGTTTATGTTTCAGATTGCCAGCACACACACAATTTTGTGACTTTTTTTCCAGACAACCTGTTGGACATTTGGACAATGGTTATGATACACCTCTAGAGCTGGTGGGACTTGCATCTTAAATTCCTGGCCCAGAGGTAGGAGCACAAGATCTACGACCTCCTCCAAGTTATTTTTGATAGATAAGGGTATTGGGTGCAGATGGAAAATTGGTGGAGAGATCATGACGACCACAATCTTAACAAATGTCAGACCAGACTTGAAGGATAATCTTCCTATCAACATATTTTAATATGTTTGACACATCTCAGGGGCAGGTGGGATTTGACACTAGACATTTTGGTCCAGAGGTAGGGACCATGTGCCACAAGGTCAATCTGGAAAAGGCAACTTTATTGTAGCACATTACGAAGATTAGTAAGTAAGAAAAAATGAACGCATTTAAATATTAGGTTTAGAGTTTTAAAATTAACATATTGACAACTTTTGTCAATCAGTGAGATGGTGATCACAGGCAAAAAAGGATTTTGTATGGAATGGAATAAATGCAAGAGCACTAATCAAAGACTGCATGCAATTCTGGTCTCCTTCCTATTGGAAGGATGTTGTGAAACTTGAAAGGATTCAGAAAAGATTTACAAGGATGTTGCCAGGGTTGGAGGATTTGAGCTATATAGAGGTTGAATAGGTTAAGGCTGTTTTCCCTGGAGCGTCGGAGGCCGAGAGGTGACCTTATAGAGGTGTATAAAATCATGAGGGGCATGGATAGGATAAATAGAGAAGGTATTTTCCCCGGGGTTGGGGAGTCCAGAACTAGAGGGTATACATTTAGGGTGAGAGGAGAAAGATATAAAAGAGACCTAAGGGGCGACTTTTTCAAGCAGAGTGTGGTGCATGTGTGGAATATGCTGCCAGAGGATGTGGTGGAGGCTGGTACAATTGCCACATTTAAAAGGCATCCGGATAGGTATTCGAATAGGAAGGGTTTGGAAGGATGTGGGCCAGGTGCTGGCAGATGGGACTAGGTTGGGTTGGGTTCGATTGGGATATCTGGACAGCATGGACGAGTTGGACCGAAGGGTCTGTTTCTGTGTTGTACATCTCTATGACTCTATGTTGGGGAGTGGAAGATGAGCAGTAATGCTCTAGTGTAATCAGGTCTGCAGATGATTAGATCATGGATTCAGCAACAGATTAACTCAGGGAAAGGCAATGGCAGTTCAGGGGTGACTGTAATGATCTTTGTGATCGACGCACAGAAATAGAATAGGTAAACCTGAACAGGTATCAAACATAGTTTATGAAACTAACTACAAACATCATGCTATTCACCACAAGTTCATACAAGTCATAATGAGCCTGTCTGAAATAATACTTGCAGTCTCTAAGACACTGTGACCACTAAAGTAAAAGCATCCGTCATCGTTCTAAATTTTCTTGTAATCTCTCAAGTACTTTCAACCTCAAGACAGGGAACATTGTCAAACAACCTGCATTTCTAAGAGGATAAAATAACACACTCCCAATTGTTGAACAGAATAGATGCAATTAAATAACCATTAAATTACCTTTCCAGCATCCTCCAAGTTTTTTTGATCCATGACCTTTGCAGATCATCTGCGATGATTGCGAGCAAAACAAGTTGGATAATCCATTCACAAAAATCAAACAGAAGGAGCTCATATGACCTTGGCAAGATCAAACTCACGAATGATTGAATTATGTTACGAAGGCATATAGAACATTATTATTACACCATTATAAACACATTTTAAATCTATATTTGCATTAAACGAGCACACACAAAACACCAAGGCACAGAAAAATCCATTGGTAACAGTGTATTACTGGCAACATTTTACTGGTGAGATAGCCTCATGTTATGGGGTTATTACACTTATGAAATAAATCCAGTAACACACCGCTACTGGTCCAATATCCTCTCTGTGTGTGCAATTTTACTACCAATTGATTTGGTTTGCTACATTTTTACATGGAAACTATGCTGCTCATAAATACATTAATAGTTCCTGTAACATAAGGTAAAACTGAGCCTCTGCTTTTTAATGGGTTCATATGGCAACTTGTAAATCTGATCCATTAATTCTATTTCTGTGCATGCAGTGTACAAAGAATCAGGATGGAGCAGTGGCCAGAGTAACCATTTAATCTAAAGGCGTGTCTCCTACTTTATTCATTTTTAAAGAAGAAACAGAAGTTTCCACACTAAATCTAGTGAGTATCACATCAAATAATGTTTGGTGTGTGTGTCTCATGTGGCTGCAATGTGTGCTCTTTAGAAGAGCCCTGTAAAGGATGTTGTTTTGCCTCAGGAAGTTGTTACAGTATAAGATGTTTACCCTGCCCAGTTACTTTGATCTTATGAAGTTAATAACTTCCTGTACACTGTACGTGAACTTCAGGCTAGACTTGCCATGTATTTCTCTCAATTGCAGGATCTAAGTTGCTATCAGGGAAATACGGGTCAGATAAAGGTTCTGGCCACTCCAGGCCACAGACCGGAAGAAATATGCCTGCCACGTTCCAAATTTGTACATGCTATTGAACCTTTTGCAGGTTTAAAATATTTTTAAAAGTTATGTTTTTAGCTCTAAAGCTTAAAGTTGTATTGCAGCTCTAAGGCTTAAAGTTATATTTCTCCAATTTATTCAAACATACTGATGATTAACAAATTATAGACATTACACTATTTACACACTTACAGCTAACAAACCAATCACTTTTCAAACACACAAGACTAACAAGTGGCACAATTCAAATAAACTGATAACAATTGAAGAAATCCACTGCACACTATTTAAACTTACTGATAACTCATAAACCACACACATTACACTTTTTAAACATACCAAGAGCTAACAAACCACCCACTGTGCTTTATTCAAACACACTGATGTCTAACACTCCACCCCACTGTGTTATTCAAACACACTGATATCTAACACTCCACCCACAAAGTGATTCAGTCTCATAAATTGCGGGAGAGATTTGCATGAGAAGACTTTGATTGCATTAAGAGCTGATCACACTAGAGTCTGAAGATTGTCAGTCATAATCTTGCCAGAACACCCTGGTGCCTTTTGATACAGGGAATAGTGGTTGTGTCTGTGATGGGATCAAAAAGGTTATAGGTCCAGCAACAAAGAAAGCAACTCCATTAAGGATAAAAGCAGGATGGCATTACCAACTGCAATAAACAATTGGAAAGACAGGTAAAACATTAAAATAAAAGGACTGCGGATGCTGGAGATCTGAAACAAACACATAAATTGCTGGAGAAACTCAGCAGGTCTGGCAGCATTTGTGAGGAGAAACTGAAGTGAAACATTAACAAAAACAGAAATCGTTGCAAAGGCTCAGCAGGTCTGGTAACATCTGTGGAGAGAGTTTCAGATCCAGTTACCCTTCCTCAGACCCAAAACATTAACTTGATTTGTCTCCACAGCCAGATCTGATTTGCTTTTCCAACAATTTCTATTTTTGTTTTTAATTTCTAGTATCCACAGTTCTTTTGCTTTTTTATAAAGTGAAAAATTACCTTGTTTTTTACTCGAGTTATAACAGTATCGGTGTGAAAGCCATAGACACCAAAGACACCAGTCTATCATGGAAGAATTGGATATCAAACCTACAGCGGAAAAAAACTTAGCAAACCTATTTCTTACTTATCTTTGTAAAAGCTCCTGGTGACGCTAAAGTGCCATTAATTGTGGGAAACCAAGCAGGAGGCTGGAAGAATACAACAAGCCAGGCAGCATCAGGAGGTAGAGAAGTCAATCCTTCCTCAAGATTTGGGCTGGGTGTAAGGGGAGCTGCAGCTAAAAGGAGTAGGGGGGGGGGGGGGGGCAGGGTGGTGAGGTGAGGATATTTCAGGTATTAAAATTTGGAAAATTTTGGTGCAGATACTATTTTTAGCTGGAGTATAAGGAACACATGGAACCTTTATGAGACATATATAAGAAATAATCCAACTAAGTATTAGAAACAGGAAGATCTGCACAGCGTTCCACACAATGCAGGTACCACATACACACACACACTCATCATTAAAGTAAGTTTTACTTTAATAGTAATGAGATCCTGGACAATGCACTATCGCTGCATTGCTGATCAAATGGTTTTATCTATAACCAATCTATCACCTTTTGATACACATTTAGAGCCATTGTCTGTTTTCCCATGTTGTCAAAAGTGGCTGTGATATTTATGGTGCAATGGCAAATTTTGAGATCACAGGTAAGAATAGAAAAAAGGCATTCTTCATTGTGGGGATGAGGAATTGGGACTTTTTTTGAGACAATTACACCTAAGGAAAATCACTATGACTCAGCAAAAATGTATTAACAACTTATTTTCAATCTAAGAAAATTATAATATATAAAAACAACATTTTGCAGTGCACTAAAGAAGAAGCAAATATTAGCTGTTTGAGGGCCGAGCCAGCAACTGTGACTTCAGTGATGTTAAACAGAAATCAAGTACAATTAATAAAAGGTTGTGCCTCTTGAGCCAACTATGCCAGAAAGCACTGGGGAAAGACAAAAAGCCACCAGAGGTTTTGGAATTAGCAAAATCACTGTCCTTTACAGACTCCAAAGCTACTGAGCATTTAGAATTCTTAAAGGTAACCCACATTAAAGATACAATGTGTATACAGCAGAGATAATGCTGTATTCAATGTCATATCTGGAGAATGTTATATGTTTATCAGTTCCTATACAGCAGCAAACTTGCACATGATTGCAGTTAATTATGTTATCTTTGTGTACAACAATCACATTCTGGATTTGCATAGTTCACTGACATTGGCAAACTAAAAGGCATTCTATGCAAGCTGCAAGGTGACTGACGTGCATTTATCTCCAACTGGGTGTTTAACATGAGATGTTGATATCGATGCTACTGTTATTTCCCATAATGTCATAAATTGGGCATGGATATCCTGTTATTGAAGAATCCAACAGGCATTTGTAACAACTAACTATTACGTACAAATATTATTCTTCAGGCACCTAAAGGTCTCTGGGTTAATCTAAGTTATTAGGCTATAACAGAGGAACATGCTTTCAATTGATTGTTATGCTTCAAGTGATCTGAGATACAGTGGAGTATGAGCCCTTTATACACTTAGGTTGCATGTTATGATGCAATGATAATATAATACCATTAAAGGTATACTGACATGGGGTGTAACACAACTGGGATGAATATGATTTCATAGAATCCCTACAGTGGGGAAAGTACATCAGGTCTGCACCAATCCTACAGACAGCATCCCACCCAAATTCAGTCCCCAACCCTACATTTCCCATGGCTAATCAACCTAGCCTGCACACTATGGGCCATTTAGCATTGCTAATCGACCTAATCTGCAAATCTTTGGATTGTGGGAGGAAACCGGAGCACCCATCAGAAACCCACACAGATATGGGAAGAATGTGCAAACTCCACACAAACAATCATCCAAGGCTAGATTTGAACCCAGGTCCCCAGTGCTGTGAGGCAGCAGTGATAACCACTGAGACATTGTGCTATCCAGCAACATGATTTCATGATTTCATTGTCAGAAAACAGACACATGGGAACTTGACAATTACATTATTGGAAACGTTGTGAATGATCCGCCCCGTGGCTCATACTTATATAAGTCATCATCAAGAAACACAAATGCATAAACCAGTTTGATATCTGAATACAAACAAAGTCATTCAACAAAATAAACTGTTGACACCAAAATTGATGATATAATAGAGAAAATGAATGGTGCTAACCTCTTTGCTAAATTTGACCTCAATATAAGTTGCCATCAAGTTGAACTGTCTCTCCTACTTTGACACAGATTCTGTAAGTGATATCAACATAGGTGGGTTGCGCTGAGACTGGCAAGTGCAGTTGGCTCAGTCCATTGTTGACCCTGGCAGCAGATGGAGGTAAATGGTGTGGATGTTTCTCTGCATGAGATTACCTATGATATTTTGGGCAGCTTTCCATCGACTCAGAAAGGTAGCAGAGCTTTGTGGCATTGGTAGACTGATGAGGGGCATCTCCTGCAATTATATGCACTTGACCACGCAATTTCCCACCCCGATGTAGTGCACTAAATCCAGCCCTGTTGTGTTGAGTCAAACTCACTGATATCTAACACTCAACCCACTGTGTTATTCAGTCACACTAATCTACAGAGGTCAACTTTCCACTAAGTGATGTATTTTTAAGAGCAACATATAATGAAATACAGTATTGGAACAAGCCCTTCAGCCCACTAAGCCTGCACTGATGCCTAATCCTTATTTAGACCCACTACTTATTGCCCATGCATGATTTCTATCCCTCTATTCACCTCCCATACATTTGTCTATCAAAATACGCTTCAAACAATGTTATTGTGTCTGCTTCCATCACCTCCACTGGTCATGCATTCCAAGCACCAGCCACCCTCCGTGTGAAACATTTTCCCTGCATTTCTTCCCTAACCTTTCCCCCTCTCATCCTGAGCCTGTGCTCTCTGTAGTTGATCTTTCCACCCTGGGAAAAAGGCCTCTGATTATGCATCTCATATTTTTGTAGACCTCCTTTAGGTCATTCCTCTGCCCTGTCTTTCCAATGAAAACAATTCAAGTTTCTCCAATCTTACCTCATAACTAAAACCCTCCAGACCAGGTAACATCCTGGTATACCTTCTGTGCACCTTTTTCAAAGCATCCATGTCTCTTTGATAGTGTGGCAACCACAACTGCATGCAATTAGTAAGTTTAGTTTGCATCACAACTGTAACGTGAGATACAATCACATAATCTGGAAACACCCGGCTTCCTAAAGATGTATCAGTGAAAACTATCAGTCACGTCAAAGGCTACTAAATAATGGTCAGGAGAGCACTTAGCTAAATCATTAAACTTATCATGGTAGAGAAGAGGGCGGTGGGTTATGTGGAAGAAGAGGAATGCTGTTTGGTGTATGAGAATGTCACTTGTTGACATTCATTCTCCATTGAGTGGTGTCATCAGTCAAAGTCAAGAGGGAATCACTGATTTTGTTTATTCAACCAAACTAAACTCATTAAAATTGAAATATGGTGTCAGCTGGGAACAAAATTAAATATTCCAAATATAAAAGACACCTAAACAAAACTTTGATATGATACTGGGTAAAATCTAAAAAGGAATGTGGTCTCCATATATCCTGCATAAAATTGAAGAGTTGAAACTTTGCGTTGTACTGTCTGGGTTGAAAGGAAAATTTATATTCAGAACATATCATTTACAATCTCTGTATGGCCAAAAGCCAGTTAAAGCCAATGAGGTACTTTTTGAACTGTGAGCATTGTTGAAATGTTGGGGAAAGGACAATCGAGAGACCATGCAGCTTCTGTTTGTTTTCACTTTTGCTATTAGTAAATAAAAGTAAATACTTTGAAGTATTTGAAGGCTTTTCTGTATGTGATGGTCCCAACATTGAACAGTGATAAGCTTATAGGTTACACTGGGTATTTGGAAAAGACTAACACTGACTTAGACAGAGTTGCAGGATGTGCTGTGGCTAAGGACAAGTGAGATATATGGCTTGGTGCTTAAACAATGATAATTATGTGAATGTGCACTTGCACGTGCAATGAAGTGTCAGCCCTGCCATCCATGTGTCCTGCAAAACATTGGTTTGTGTTTTGTCTCAAACTGTATGCATGGTGAAGGGCAACACCAGACTGCCAACAATTGACAGAATGCATCCATCTATGGCAAATGGGACAAGTGGGGCATAACAGGGCTTGGTGCATAGTTGATTGAGGTGAGTCTGGGACATTAGTGTGAGAAAGCTCATGGGCCTGGTGGAGAGAAACATTCCAAGAAACTCACCAAAATGACAATTAGCTGATGTCCAGAAAGACTCAGCCCATTGTTTCAGGTTGATGATCTTTCAGCTAGATCCCAGTTGTTACATGCTTTATATTGTAACTGCATGTTCTTGGGTTGACTTGGGCAGCATTTAGAATTGTAATCGGGAAAAAATAAGTACAAAAATTGGAAATAGCAGTGTTTCACTTAAAGAAAAATAAGGGAAATATAAGAACACAATCTATTGAACACAATCTATACATATATTCCTTAAAGCCTATCATGGACTTTCTAGTTAATGTCCACAACCATGGAAGTATTTATGCTCCTAATCTTTGGTCTTCCAATTTATTTATAATTAGTAAGAGCAGAGTTCCTTATGTCTATCAGCAACTATGCAGCCCTCACCCATAAAAAGGTTAATGATACAGGTCTCCTCAACCTGCAAGCAAGACATGCAAACAAATTAAAATTCCTCATCATCCCCTGTGAGTGACCATGAATGTGATCAACCAAAGCTAAGACAGAGGAGTATAGGTAGACATATTTGTTGAATAGGCTGCAGCCAAATGATGTCCAGGAAGTTTTTTCTAATTCTCCTGTCAAAATTTCATAACCCAGAATCAATAGTGCCTTCAATCATGCCAACTTCAACAGGCTATATTTTGAAGTGTCAATATGGTTTATTTGGTAGCACACTCCCCACTGTGTTAGGCCGTTGTGAATCAATTCCCACTCCAGGAAGGACTTGAGCAGAAAAATTCAAGTTGAGACTTCAGTGAAGTAGTGAGGGAGTGCTATGTTGATCGACATGATGTCTTTCAGACAGGACATTAAACTCAGATCTGCCTCCTCTCACTTGTGGATATTAAAGATCCAATAATCCTATTTCAGAGATGAGAAGAGGAATTCTTCATGTTGTGCTGGCCAATAGTTATCCCTTACTCAACAACAAAAAAAGCAGTGAAACTCAATGCAAGCTTGAGGAACAACACCTTATCTTCTGCCTAGATACCTTATAGCCCTCAGGGCTAAGCATTGAGAATAACAATTTCTGAGTGTGAACACTTTCCTCCATGTTTGGTATCCATCCATCACCCTCAAATCCTTGTGTTCCCAGCACAGACAACCAATTTTAAACTGTTTACACTTTCTAATAGCTCCCATTCAGCATTTATCTCTCCAGGTTTACCATCAGTAATCTCCATGTGTGCTCGTGTTTATTCCTCTCTTTTTCTGGACACTAGCTCCATCTGTTTGACTCACTCGTTTCCACCACCTCCTGTCATCAACATAAATGCCACCAATTCTTTGCTGCTTTCAATTCTGACTAAGTGTCCCTGTTAACTCTGTTTTGTTTTTCTCTTCACAATGTTGCTGAATTTGCTGAGTTTCTCCAGCAATTTGTATCTTCGTTTTAGATCTCCAGTACCTGCAGGTCTTCTTTTATTTTATCACAAAAGCAGAATATCTGTTCTGTGCCACATTGCTGTTGGTAGGATTTTACTGTTCACAATTTGATTTCCTGTCCTACAACCATTACAAACTTCCAAAGTAGTTCATTGGCTGTAAAATGTTCTCAGATATTTTGTGCTTCAGTGACACATGAGATAAATGTAGACCTTCCTTTCTAAACTGTTGTTCTTTGCCAGGAGCACAAAAGGATGCTCAACTAACACAATGTTTTGTGTTTACCAGACTGAAATTTTGCCAATATCAATGTGCAGTCAGAGAAATAGATCTGACCCAAGCAATGGTTCCCATTGCAAGCTATTAGCCAAGTTAAGTTGTTGCACAGTTCAGCATTAGGATCTGTTTGATATTGGTGAACATTTGATTTACGGCAGCAGCTAAATATAATGTATAATTTTTGACTTGCCTTCAGATCTCATTTCCACTACTGAAGATCAATTTTCACTTATTCCCTTCCACATTTCACTAACTGATGTTGTTTACAGGTTTTCAGGTAATGTACACCTGCCTTTCATTGTGACCATTATATTTGTAGAGTCTGCCCCTTCTCCAACTTGCCTTCCCCCTCCAAAGTCCTTAAAAGTTTGGCACATCCCAAATCTGTCTCTGTCATTTCTGCAATTCCATGTTTGAATCTTTCCGTACAGGTGTGGCCTGCCCCAAGTCAGAAACAGCTTGATTCAGTGTTACACATGGTAAATATGTTAAAGGTCAGCCATCCCTGTGTCATCATTCTCAACCTCTCTGTCCTTGACATAATCAATCATACCATTCTCAGCCAACACCTATGTTCCATTGTCCATTTTAATGGATTGTCATCAGTTAGTTGTATACTTGCCTATCTCAGTGCCACAGCATCTCAAGTATTGGCTTCATGTTCTGCTCACTCCCAATACTTCTTCACATGTTAGAGGTATAACCTTGATCATCATGTTCCAAAACTAAATTTCACCCAAGTGCTGTCATAAAGCTGGATGACAGGTTCCACATGAATGTTGATACCAAGCAAATGCATTTTTACTGAACTTTCTTGACACGTCCACCTTGCCTAAGTTGTCAGACTACTTAGAGTCATAAAGTCATAGAGATGTACAGCACACAAACAGACTCTTTGATCTAATTCATCCATGCCAACCAGATATCCTAACTTAATCTAATCCCAGATGTAGGTTTACTCGCTGAACTGGAAGGTAGGGTTTCACACATTTCATCACCATACTAGATAACATCATCAGTGAGCCTCCAGATGAAGCACTGGTGGTGGGGCCTGCTTTTATTTATGTATTTAGGTATCTAAACCTGGCTTGCTGAGTGTTTGATCATTTTCTGTCTTTACCGATTGCATTGTGCTCCTGGCCACCTGCCCATCTTCAATTGCTTCTGCTAAATTCTTAGGTCAATTCTCTTTGTTGTTTATGGGACATTCCTATGCATTAATTGGCTGTCCTGTTCTCCAACACAATTCAACAATGACAAACAAATTTAATTATCTGTGAAACAAACTGGGTGTCCTGAGGTCATGAAACGTGCAAGTCCTTTCTTTCAGAAATGCTGTATAACAATGATTGGACTTCAAGCATTGTCCCAAGCAAAACGATTGAAATGACTTAGTATGAGGGCTTAAGACATGAATTTCTTTCTCGTACAACATACTGAATGCTAGAATTATGGTAACATTCCAAACGTAACTTTAACTATCTCAATTCCTACAACTTTTTGACTCATTGGATATGAAGCTTGTCTCTCTTGTTGAACTATTGTAAAGTAAGACGGTTATTTTCCTCTGCCTAATCACAAAATCATTCTTTTAACTAGCATAGGTTTTAAAGCAGCTGTTGTACCAGACCCACTTACTGCCTTTCTTGAAGCAAGGTTACTCAACTGCCATTAAATTAATCTAATGCAAGAATATGCAGTCTATGTGCAGTTTCACAGCTCACCATTTAAACTTTATGTACCATAATGATTATGGTGCCTTTCATTCTATCTCCCATAGAGGGGACTCGATTGAGGATTCTGAGGATGGAGCTTACCTCAAAAGATTGGTGGGTTGTGGCTTCTCCTTTTAGAAACTGGAAGGGATGTTTGGGAAAAGAAGTTGGTGTGTGTTTACATGGCTCTACCAAATGTCCACATAGTCAGCAAATCCTACTCAGTTGTTTATAAAGAAGACAAGACTTGCTGTCCAATAAGAAACAACACAGCAGCAATGGATGATTGTCCACTTCTCAGCCTGTTTTGAAGGACTTGCCAGTGATGACAGAAAAGAAAGATGTTGGATCACCATTGGAATCCAGAATTCAGTGAGTGGACCTGCTAAGGATTATCGCAGCAGGTCAGGCAGCATCCAAGGAGCACGAGAATCGACGTTTCGGGCATAAGCCCTTCTTCAGGACTTACGCCCGAAACGTCGATTCTTCTGCTCCTTGGATGCTGCCTGACCAGCTGCGCTTTTCCAGCAACACATTTTTCAGCTCTGATCTCCAGCATCTGCAGTCCTCACTTTCTCCCTGCTGAGGATCATGTACTAATGTTAAAGTCAAAGATGTGGTAGGTTCCCAAACTCACTCATTGGATGAAGCATATCTAATCGATATTTAATACATGGTGATTGGCAATTTGTTTGTAGGTAAAAAATATTGTAGTAGAAGAGTGGAGGAGTATAAACTTGAGTGAATATTATGCTGAATGTAGAGTAATTAGCTTGTTAAAATACAAAGACAGTTCAAAAATAAATAGTATCTGACAGGTGTTGTATCACATGCTAAACTACTGAACAAAATATGCTGAAGAGGGGTCAGCGCATAATTAGAGAAGAGGGTAAAAAATATTCAACATTTAATCTGTGTCACAACCATACTTACAACTGACCTTTGTGAAGCATTAAAAATGTTATGGCGTTCCAAATATTTCTGTAACTCAGAAAGCCAACATGATGGATGATCCCTGTGGTACTAATAAACTTCATTACAGAGTCACAGGGGGATATTTTGTGATTGTTAGAGAAGTAAGGGCTGTAGCCCTGATGGATTAGGGCAATGAATACTGCCTATGCATGCAGTCAAAAGGAATCCTCTTAAATCAGTCAGTAGCATAATACTCTTTAAATACATACAATTTGAATTTTTGAATCATGAATACATTTCTGTTTATCTCCATTGAATGGGAACAAAATCCAAACAGTTTGATTTTTTTTGATTGTTTAATATCAACTTGATATCATTGGCTATTTTAAACAGAAAGGTGATTTTTTTTTCTGGTAAACTTTGTATATTTGGGAAACAACAACAACAGTATTTTATTCAGTATGAACATCAACCACTTGTAGATCATGGGTAGCAAATGTGGAAGAGGAAGAGGAAGAGGAAAGTTGCTTCTACTGTACCTAACAAAATATTTCAGCCCTAATTCACATGAGTATTTGACTTCCAGTTTCACCTGCTGATAAATAATTTTCCCTGACACCATTCCTCTCTATTCCTGTGGCATTAGTTGCAAAGAGAAGACAAATAAAACAAAAACATTGCATTTATTTGCCATTTTGCGTATCTCATGATGATGGTAGAGTGCTTTATATATGAGGGATTGATTTCAAATGTCATTGTTAGACTAAATTTCCTGGGGTGGTGGGTGGTGGTAGGAGTACTCTCAGGATCTCAACGTGCTGACATTACATGCATGTCATCATGCACTAAGTAGCCTCCATTCTTGCCATCCAATTAGGGACAGTAGTTTCCCAAGATGGAAAACACAACCATAGAACCTCGAGCACAGTCCAGCAGTCATTTCCATTGGGATTACATGACCACTTCAAGATAAAAGTGCAGTCTTAACATCTTGGAAAGTTAAAGAATGGTCACAGATGACAGGCCATCACTATATTATGGGAGCTGTATCATAGGCTGCAGCTAGGATTTTCTGCTTCCCACTGCTCCATGATGAAAGGAGTCATGGGAGACAGCGATAGACTCCACAGGCACCTAAGAGGCCCTGGCCTCAATGTGGCCTATCTGACATTGGAAAAGTCCATTCTTCATCAAGTTTTCCCTCAGTGGGCAATTACTTTTCTTCCTTGGCTATCCACTGCTCCTAACTGGTACTGGTTTGATGTCACCTACAATGATTGCTTGGATCAGCAAATATGTTCAGCAATGTAGACCCATAAAGATTACAGTATGGAAAAAGACCCTTCTATATTTACCCCTGATTAATGCACCAAACACTACAGGCAATTTAGCATGGCTGACTCACCTAACCTGCACATCTTTTGGATTGTGGGAGGATACCGGAGCACCCAAAGGAAACCCACGCAGACACAGGGAGAATGTGCAAACTCCACACAGATGGTCACCCGAGGCAGGAATCAAACCCAGTTCCCTGGCACTGCGAGGCAGCAGTGCTAACCACTAAACCACCTTTTGGACTATGCTACCCTGGGAAAAAGACCTTGGCTATTCACCCTACCTATGTCCCTCACGATTTTATAAACTTATATAAGGTTACCTCTCAGCCTATGACACTCCAGGGAAAGTAGCCCCAGACTATTCAACCTCTGCTTATAGTTGAAACCCTCCAACTCTGGCAACAGTCTTGTACATCTTTTCTGAGCCCTTTCAAGTTTCACAACATTCCTATAGTAGGGAGACCAAAATTACATGCAATATTCCAAAAGTGGCCTAATCAATGTCCTGTACAGCTGCAACATGACCTTCCTACTACTATACTCAATGCACTGATCATTAAAGGAAAGCATATCAAATGCCTTCTTCACTATCCTGTCTACCTGCAACTCTACTTTCAAAGAGCTATGAACCTGCACTCCAAGTCAACATTATATTCACTAATTAATCACCTCACTGACAACAGAGGAATACTAGAGTGCACAAAATGGCTTCAATGTTCACTCTCACAATGGGCAGAATGTTTTTTTTAGATTAGATTCCCTACACTAATGGAAACAGGTCTTTCGGCCAAACAAGTCCATAACGACCCTCTGAAGAGTAACCCACCCAGAACCATTCCCCTATCGATATTTATCCCTTTCTACATGCATCTAATACTGTGGGCAATTTAGCACGGCCAATTCACCTGACCTGCACATCTTTGAATTGGGGGAGGAAACTGGGGCACCGGAGGAAACGCACGCAGACTTGGAGAGAATGTGCAAACTCTACACAGTCAATCACCCAAGGCAGGAATCGAATCTGGGTCCCTGGCGCTGTGAGGCTAACCACTTTACTCTGTCTTCACTGATACAACTCTTTGTTGATCAGTTCTCATGGGTTAGACTGGCATTAGGTTTGGACTCAGGGTTGAAGACACTGTTCCTTTACAGCGTATCATACTGTCTTCACTCTTAGTGTGCTGCATCTCGGTCTCTGTTTTACCTAAGAGTGACTGTCATCTGACTCTCAGGAGTTTCAACAACCTTTCCATTTGCTATCACACACTATATTGGATAGCAGTAATCTCTGTTATACAGCTCTGGGCACAAGTTATCATATCCACTCTTGTGGTCTCGATAAAAATGTGACTGCTGATGTCAGCATTGCATTACCATATACATCATCAAGTCATTAACATATGCATTATCATTAAACTGCAATGAATTTTCCAAATCCCAGGAGGTCAGGTTAGGAGGTGGGGCCAGGAGAAAAATAGGAAAATAATGTACAAATACATTGAAGACAAAAAGGTAACTAGCGAGAGAGTAGGGGGTCCTTAAAGATCAGCAAAAACAGCAGGCAATAGGGGAGATACTAAATGAGTATTTTGCATCAGTGTTTACTATGGAGAAGAATATGGAAGACAGAGAACTTGGGGAAATAAATAACGCCATCTTGAAAAATGTCTATATTACAGAGTAATGTGGAGGTGCTGGTGTTGGACTGGGGTGGACAAAGTTAAAATCACACAACACCAGGTTATAGTCCTGGTTTATTTGGAAGCACTAGCTTTCGGAGGACAGCCCCTTCATTACACAGGAGGAGGTGCTGGACGGTCAGGGTTCACGTCCCCCCTACTGCAGAGATGTAATCAAGTTGTCTCTGAATACCAATGCTGTGCTCAAATAAGGCTAAAATGCTTCAGTTTTGTCACATCCTTGACAAATTATTTGATGGAAAATAATCAGTGTATTCCTAGTTTATTCAGACTGGATTCTTGGAAAAAGGAAGAAGGTAGTAAGCTAACAAAACTGAGGCAACTGGCAGCCCAACCACCGGAGTGCCACAAGGTAGGTTCTCCACTTTTTGTAATTTATATAAATGATTTCAATGTGAACACAGGAGGGGAAGTTAGTCAGTTTTCAGATGACACCAAAATTGGTAGTGTAGTGGACAGGGAAGAAGGTTACCTCAGAAAGACCAATTGGCCGAGGAGTGGCAGATTGAGTTGAAGTTAGATAAATGTGAGGTGCTGCATTTTGGAAAGGCAATTCAGAATAGGACTTATATACTCTATGGTAAGATCCTGGGGAGTATTTCTGAACAAGGAGACCTTGGACTGCAGGTTCATAGTTCCTTGAAAGTGGTGTCGCAGGTAGATAGGATAGTGAAGAAGGCGTTTGGTATGCTTTCACTTATTGGTCAGAGTATTGAGTACAGGAGTTGGGAGGTCATGTTGCGGCTGTACAGGTCATTGTTTCGGCCGCTTTTAGAATATTGTGTACAATTCTGGTCTCCTTCCTATCGGAAGGATGTTGTGAAACTTGAAAGGGTTCAGAAAAGATTTGCAAGGATGTTGCCAAGGTTTTAGGGTTTGAGCAATAAGGAGAGGCTGAATATACTGGGGATATTTTCACTCGAGCGTCAGAGACTGATGGGTGACCTTATAGAGGCTTATAAAATCATGAGAGGCATGGATAGGGTAAATAGACAAAATCCTTTCCCTGTAATTTGGGTAGTCCAAAACTAGAGGCCATAGGTTTAAGGTGAGAGGGGAAAGATGTAAAAGGCACCTAAGGGGCAACCTTTTTACATAGAGGTATGTGTATGGAATGAGCTGCCAGAGGAAGTGGTGCAGGCTGGTACAATTACAACATTTGCTCAGCTGTGCTCAGGACCATTCACAACTCCTCAGATACTGAAGCAGTCTGTGCTCAAATGCAACAAGATCCGGACAATATCCAGGCTTGGGCTGACAAGAGGCAAGTAACATTCATGTCACACAAATGCCAGACAATGATCATCACCAATAAGAGACACTAAACACTGCCCCATGGCATTCAACGGTAATACCATCACTGAATCCCACACTGTCAACATCCTTAGGGTTACCATTGACCAGAAACTCAACTAGACTCACCATGTTAGCGCAGTGGCTACAAGGCAGGTCAGAGACTAGAGATACTGTGGCGAGTAACTCACCTTCTGACACCCCAAAGCCTGTCCACCATCTACAAGGCACAAGTCAGGAGTGTGATGGAACACTTCCCACTTGCGTGGATGGGTGTATCTACAACAACACTCAAGAAGCTTGACACCATCCAGGACAAAGCAACCTGCTTGATTGGCACCACATTTACAAACATTCAATCCCTCCATCACCAGTGCTCAGTAACAGCAGTGCATACTATCTACAAGATGCACTGCAGAAATTCACCAAAGATCCTTAGACAGCACCTTCCAAACCCATGAGCACTTTCACCTAGAAAGACAAGGGTAGCAGGTATTTGGGAACACGACCATCTTCAAGTTCCCCTCCAAGCCACTCACCTGCCTGACTTAGAAATATACTGCTGTTTCTTCACAGTTGCTGGGTCAAAATCCTGGAATACCCTTCCTACCAGCATTGTGGGCAACCCACAGCAAGTGGACTGCAGCGATTCAAGAACGCAGCTCCACACCACCTTCTCCAAGTTAAGAATGTTCAATGATTGTTCTCCAACAATTTTCAGAGAGTTCCAAAGTTTCACAACCTTCAGCGAGAAAGTAAGTTTCTTCGTGTCTGTTCTAAAAGGGTGACATCATGTTTTGAAATAAGACCATCCAGTTCTGAACTTATCCACAAAAGCAAACAACCCTAACTTGTCAAAACTGCTCAGGGGCTTATATATTTTAACAAAGTCACCCTCACTCTTCTGACCTTCAGTGGAAACAATCTGTTCATCCTTCGAGACTTCTTCACACTGCCTCTTGACTGCAAGAGTTACATTTCACAGGGTCATTTGTACCAAAATAGATATGCTGACCTCTGAAGTATCAGAGTCTCAGGACCCAACTTTGTAGCAAAAAAACTCACCCTCTCTCATTCTGTTCCAGATGCTTCAGTACCACACTTGTGAAGTCAGTATTCACTGAATCCATTATTTTCATTATAAATTAAGGTTAGAGGAAGAAAAGCATGAAACAATGAAATAAACAATTTTGCCAGAAGGTTTGGCAAATTGATGATATAAGACCATAAGAAATAGGAGTGGAAGTTAAGGCCATTTGGCCCATCGAGTCCACTCTGCCATTCAATCATGCCTGATGGACATTTCAACGCCACTTACCCGCACTCTCTTGTATCCCTTAATTCCTTGCGAGATTAAGAATTTATCAATCTCTGCCTTGAAGACATTTAACGTCCCGGCTCCACTGTGCTCCGTGGCAATGAATTCCACAAGCCCACTCCTCTCTGGCTGAATATTGGTTGCCGCATTAATTTGAATTCGATATAGCAGCTAAAGGAGAAAGAAGATGGGAAAAAAAAGAGTGCTGTGTATGACATGTAGAGAAAAGTGTTTTGGTTTCTCCTAGTTCAGCAGCATCATTAGTTGCAGAACTGAGTAGAATGCTTTTAAGGAACAAATCAGATTGATGGGGCATTTGAGATACTGGTTAATGTTTCATTCACTGTAAGGGTGGCAGCTGGTAACAGTAGCCAATTCTTTTCCTTGGGTTTCACTGTTTATGTGTTTGTGTTGAACTCGATTCTGTAACAGTGCCTGTGTTGTGGAGATAGATCAGATTGTTAAAATTGCCTGTATTCATATTTTTCTAATAAAATTTAAGTGCGAGTGTTGATTATGGTGGCAGCCAATGTGGATTGACAGGTTTTATTCCCCCAGCAATTGCATCTGTTTCCCTTTAAACAGACAAAAATGTTGTGCAAATCTTCCAAAACGGAGCTTGATTAAGCAGCTGAATTGAATTAGAAAGGGAACCACATGCTGCGAGTTTTTACATTTTTGTCAAAACCTAAAAACTAACAGAAACAAAACAAAAAAACAACTAACAGCTAGCCTTTAATGCTCACATGTTGAACAAATTCAAGACAATTTTTTTTTAAAAATGCCCCCGTAATTAACATTAAAAAAACCTGTAAAGATCAGTTTACTGCATGCTCCCCATGCAGGCTAATTAAAGGACAACTTTCATTAATATAGCACCTTTTGCAATCACTGCACATCTCATGGTACCTCATAATGATTGAGGTGGTTTTGAATGTTATTATTGGAACACAGCAGCCAATTTCACTGACAACAAATTCCCACTGACAGCACTGAGATAATGACCAGATAATCTGTTTTATGATGATGTGGAGGATCCAGTGGAGTGGACAAAGTTAAAAATCACACAATGTCAGTGATGAAGCAGCGGCACTCCAAAAGCTAGTACTGCCAAATAAACCTGTTCGATTATAACTTGTTTTATGATGTTGATTCGGGGATAAATGATGGCTAGGAAACCTGGACTAAATCTCCTGCTTTTCTTTGAAATATGGACTTAGGATCTTTTACATCCATCTGAACAGGCAGATGAAGCCTCATTTCAATAAGTCACCTCAGAGGTACAGTGCCATCAGCAGTGCAGCACTCCTTCAGTAATAGATTATCAGCCATGAAGCCCTGAAATGTCACTCAAACCGAGAACTTTGTGATTCAGAGGGAAGGGCCCTCCAGCTGAACAATAGTGTCAGTTTTGCAATATGCAAACAATCCTGTCATGGCTTCCATTTCACTAACTTAATCATAGAATTATAAAAACAAACAGCACAGAGGAAAGACACTCAACCTTTTGTGCCTGTGATGTGTCCTTGAAAGGGCATTCATGCTTTGTCTTACAACTCTGTTTTAAACCTGAGGTAAGATTTAGTTACAATACAAAGTAATGTGAAACAAAACTCCAAACTCTAAGTTAGTTGTACATCATTTGGAACATTTCACTGCCTTTACTTCCTTTCCTCTGCCCCACAGCATACCTCCCTACATTAACCCAGAAACCACTGTATCACTTATTCCATAGAATGTGTAATTATTTTGGTTTTTCACTCATACTTAAGAGAAGGTTTTGTTTTAAAGATAGAGTCATAGAGTCATAGAAATGTACAGCATGGAAACAGACCCTTCGATCCAACCCATCCATGCCGACCAGATTTCCCAACCCATCTAGTCCCACCTGCCAGCACCCGGCCCATATCCCTCCAAACCCTTCCTATTCATATTCCCAACCCAATGTCTCTTAAATGTTGCAAATGTACCAGCCTCCACCAGTTCCTCTAGCAGCTCATTCCATACACGTACCACTCTCTGTGTGAAAAAGTTGCCCCGTAGGTCTCTTTTATATCTTTCCCCTCTCACCCTAAACCTATGCCCTCTAGTTCTGGATATATAAGAAACATAGGTAAAACTGAGTCAATTACTTGGAGTTCTAACTGAGAAGATTTATCAAGGTAGTGCAATAGATGTTGGGCTGAATTTTACCAGAAATTGGCTTCCTCTGCAAACATTGGCATGTTATCTCATATCATTCCCCGCAGGTCACCTCGTTAGTTATAGGAGAAAGTGAGGACTGCAGATGCTGGAGATCAGAGCTGAAAAATGTGTTGCTGGAAAAGCGCAGCAGGTCAGGCAGCATCCAAGGCGCAGGAGAATCAAGGTTTCGGGCATCAGCCCTTCTTCATGAATTTACTAAAGAAGGGCTTATGCCCGAAACGTCGATTCTCCTACTCCTTGGATGCTGCCTGACCTGCTGCGCATTTCCAGCAATGCATTTTTCACCTCGCTAGTTATGCTCATGTCCCAAAGGTGCCACTCAAATTATCACAAGCTCAGCAGTGGTGGAAGTACTCACTGTTGCCTGGATCTTCTGGTACTCTTCAAGCTGACACCAGTTTTAAAGCCCAGTTTTGCACAAGGTCAAGAGCTGTCCTTCATATCCCATGAATGCATAAAAAAGGAAGGCTGTAGAGGAGATTTATTGGAAGCTTACTGGATTGAGGGAATTCAGTCATAAGGAGCGTGCCTTCTAATGTTCTTACTAGCTGCGCAAGTCTCCAATGTCCATGCATGCAGCCATGCAACTTAGGGGGAAAGTTGGTTATAAAGAGAGGTTAGAGTCAAAAAGTGTGGTACTGGAAAAGCACAGCTGGTCAGGCAGCATCTGAGGAGCATGACAGCTGGCATTTCGAGCATAAGCCCTTCATCATGAATCAGTTTCCTGATGAAGAGCTCATGCTCAAAAAGTCGACTCTCCTGCTTTTCCGATTAGATTACTTACAGTGTGGAAACAGGCCCTTCGGCCCAACAAGTCCACACCGACTCGCCGAAGCGCAACCCACCCATACCCCGACATTTACCCCTTATTTAACACTACGGATAACTTAGCATGGCCAATTCACCTGACCTGCACATCTTTGGACTGTGGGAGGAAACCGGAGCACCCGGAGGAAACCCACGCAGACGCGGGGAGAATGTGCAAACTCCACACAGTCAGTCGCCGGAGTCAGGAATTGAACCCGGGTCTCTGTCGCTGTGAGGCAGTAGTACTAACCACCGTGCCGTGCCGATGTTGCCTGACTGGCTGTGCTTTTCCAGTACCACACTTTTCGACTCTGATCTCCAGCATCTGCAGTCCTCACTTTCTCCTATAAAGAGAGGTCACAAAAGTTAAAACTGCTTTCCTTGGATCAAAGTACCTTAAGAAAATAGAGACTTGCATGGTGATCCAAGTTTTCATTGAGTAAATAGTAAAAAAGATTACCTCTGGTGAAGGTATACATAGCTAGAGATTCAAATTCATTACCAAATAATCAAGAATGGAGCTGTAGATAAAAGTTTCATACAGAAATGTCAAGGATGCTGTAATTGGAAGGGTGTTGAAGCTGATTCCATGAACAATATGAAAAAGGACAGGGGACTTGTGGATTGTGAACTTACAAGAATGTGCTCAATTGTTCAGTTGGGGCTTTCAAGAGGTCAGTGGATGATGTGGAAATAACGTGCGAGTGCATGGAGAAAAAGCAGGAGCATGACACAAACTCATGCTGCTCATTTGGGGAATCGTTGTAGACATGATGGGCTGAATGGCCTCCTTCTACACGGTAATGCTTGTATGATTCTATGATTCCATGGTATAGAGAAAAAGCTGACTTGTAAAGAGCCAGCACTGCCGTGTTGGGTCAATTGTCCTCCTGCTGTGTTAGAAGTTTTTATGATCCTATGTGTATAAGATTAGTTAAATACAATTCCTGCTTTGCTGTTGTTCAACATTCTAATTTTCAAATCACACAAGTAATCTCATCAAAATGAACAGTTAGTGGTTCCTGTCCCCCAGGATCCTTTGATGTCGTCAAGCCAATGGGTCATTAATGATATGTTTGTGAAGACAGCAGAGATTTTTAACAGTGCTTCCTCTTATAGATGAAGTCACAAACAGATTTACTGTGTGCAAAAGAGAATTTAAGAAAAAACATTGAAAAATCACCATTAAGAAACAGCAGCGCTTCTTTAAGTTTCTTCTCTTCTACTTCTAAGACTGCAGTGTGATATTTGGAAACATTAACAAAATCAGTACTAGAGACTTCAATATTACATAAAAACAAAGGATAATTATTTTGCCTCAAAATAATAGTGCCGGAACAATAACAGTACTGATAGTAACGGTATTGAGGTATTTATCAAATAAGGTCCTTATTTCTGAAGGTGTATGTCTTAGCAGGTATCAGTTGCATTGTTTTATGGCTTTTGTTATTGTTTCTCAGATTCAAAGCATTGACATATTTATTTATGTAAGGTAGCACACTATTTAAATTGAATTTGTCCAAAATTGCTTGACTGAATAGCTAATGAACAATTTAGACACATTCTTTATTATTGTAACCATGGCATCTACTTTTTACATCAACTTTTGCCAGAAGCCATAAGTTTAAAAAAGAGTTTTTAAAGGAAGAAGAAGGACGTGCATTTATATAGCACCGTTCAACCCTCAGGATGTTCAAATGTGCTTTCTAGTCATTGAATTACCTTTGAAATTTGGTCACTGTTGTCTTGCCAGATTAGTGTTGCATAAGCAAATAGTTCATCAGGAAATATCCCAATTCAGCAGATCCAACTTGATATAGTGACCCACCAGATGTAATATTTGCACAAGAGAGGTGAAGGTAGCATCAAGTCAGGAGCACCAAACCTGGAAACTGATCCGATACAGACACGAGGATGGGTGAATAGCAAGGTAGGCAAGTTCACTGGGTCTTTGTCCAAGTTGTTTTAAACTTGTCAACTCTCCATGAAGAGGGTGCTGTATTTTGAAACAATGAACTATATTAAAACAGTGGCAAGTAACAATGTGTGAAGCAAAGAAAGCCATCCAAGCATCCTAGCAGAAGCCCTCTCGCACTTCACATTTCTTTATTTAGTCCAAAGAAACATACAAGCTTTGGCAAAAGAAAACAAAATGGATATTTTATAACCATCTTATAAATATTTCAAAGCAAACATTGCTCTTGCTTCTGTTCAAAAAAATACCTACTGAGCAAATACATTTGTAAGTTCTGAAACTCAGCCAATCATTCATAATGAGGCAATCAGGGAGCTACATGATTCTCTATATTAGCTCTAAAATGAAGGTTTGACTGAACTCTTAGATGCTCGAAATGCTAGAGGTTAGCCTTGAACTTAAACTTCTCTTACACCTGTTCTGGACCTTTAGATGAGTTCTAATATTTATTAGCAGTTTTTGCAACATTCTAATAAATAGGAGAAAGTGAGGACTGCAGATGCTGGAGATCAGAGTTGAAGAATGTGGTGCTGGAAAAGTACAGCCAGTCAGGCAGCGTCCAAGGAGCAGGAGAATCAACATTTTGGGCATAAGCCCTTCATCAGTTATTCCTGGTGAAGGGCTAATGACTGAAACACTGATTCTCCTGCTCCTCAGATGCTGCCTGACCAGCTGCGTTTTTGCAGCACCACACTCTTCGACAACATTCTAACATATCTCAAGGTTCTATTCTTCTACGCTATAACCTTAGATATAACTGAAATTGCACTTAAGCACTTATTAACTATTTTGTCTTCACTCCACACCTAACAGCTGCACTAAGAAATTAAAGAAACACCTTCACATTTGTATCTTAATCCTCTTCAGTAATTGGTCTAATGGACCCTAGCTAAGAAAATGATTACTGTATTTTAGAGCTCAGAGATGTTAAATGTACCTTTGGTGTTCAAAAGTCTCCAACATATTTTAACCCTTTATTAGATTAATCTTTTCACCTCAGAACTTGATTTCTACTTGGTTTCACCTTTTGCTAGTCCCATCTTTTAACTAATGGTTTGCCTTCGGTTCGCAAAAACAAGAAGTCCTGGAGAAATTCTAGTCTGACAGCATTTGCGAAGAGCAAATAGGGTTAATGTCGCGAGGCAACTGAACTCTTCAGAACTGGTTTTGTTACGCTTGTTGTTGAACATCCCTCTTCACCTTGGTAATCATGAGCCCAATATTTTGGTCACTCTATGCTCATTACTGCTTGACACTCTGCTCATTTAAGCAAGAAGCTTATGTCTTTTCTCCCACTTGCTTTCACCTTTTGGATAGTTGGTACATATTTGATCTTTAGTTTGATTCACCTGATTGTTCGCAATCCTCATACTTTTTTCTTTACATTTTCAATCTTTTTAATCATTTATTTATTTCTATTTTTCTTTACTTTTACATCACGTTGTCACATTAATATGAGAGTCAAGGAAGATTGAGGGATGAATTTTACGAGAAACCGGCTGATTGTTAATTTTGTCAGATTTCATGGAGGGGTTTCCAAGAGTTTCCAAAATCCTGTGAGCAAGATTTCTCACACTATTTTCCAAAACTCATCTCATTATCCATGCACCACACCCATAGCACCTGCATGTTGTATATTCCTTCACATCTCAGACAGAAGGAATTGTCAGACCTCCAGAATTCATGGTGGTAGCACCATATTTAAAATGCAGCTGTACACCAGGTCAAGAGTCATACAGTCATAGAGATGTACAGCACGGAAACAGATCCTTCGGTCCAACTTGTCCATGCTGACCAGATATTCTAACCTAATTTAGTCCCATTTGCCAGCACCCGGCCGATATCCCTCTAAACCCTTCCTATTCATATACCCGTTCAGATACCTTTTAAATGCTATCATTGTACCAGCCTCCACCACTTCCTCTGGCAGCTTATTCTATACAGGCACCACCCTCTGTGTGAAAAAGTTGCCCCATAGATCCCTTTTATGTCTTTCCCCTCATGGAATTGCACTGCACAATTATGGTTGATGAAAATTTTTACCCACTTTGTCAATAGAGACGTGGAGGTCCTGCTAGATGGGCTGCTGCATAGAAGGGCCATCCTTTTTCTTCAGGACTGCTGATTCATGCTATTGCCGTTTGAAAGGCCTCACATTGTATGAAAATGGAGTTTCCTCCTTCAAGGACAAAGCACGCATTCTGCCCATTCTGGGTGTGATGGCAACTATTTTCATCTCCATTTTGCATTTATTATTTGGGACATAGAGTCATGGAGATGTACAGCATGGAAACAGACCCTTCGGTTCAACCCATCCATGTCGACCAGATATCCCAACCCAATCTAGTGCCACCTGCCAGCACTTGGCCTGTTTCCCTCCAAACCCTTCCGATTCATATACCCATCCAAATGCCTTTTAAATGTTGCAATTGTACCAGCCTCCACCACTTCCTCTGGCAGCTCATTCCATACACGTGCCACCCTCTGCGTAAAACAGTTGCCCCTTAGGTCCCTTTTATATCTTTCCCCTTTCACCCTAAACCTATGCCCTCTCATTCTGGATTCCCCAACCCCAGTGAAAAGACCTTGCCTATTTACTCTATCCATGCCCCTCATAATTTTGTAAACCGCTATAAGGTCACCCCTCAGTCTCCGACACTCCAGGGAAAACAGCCCCAGCCTGTTCAGCCTCTCCCCACAGCTCAAATCCTCCAACCCTGGCAACATCCTTGTAAATCTTTTCTGAGCCCTTTCAAATTTCACAACATCTTTCGAAAGGAGGGAGACCAGAACTGCACACAATATTCCAACAGTGGCCGAACCAATGTCCTGTACAGCCGCAACATGACCTCCCGACTCCTGTGCTCAATACGCTGACCAATAAAGGAAAGCATATCAAACGCCTCTTCACTATCCTATCTACCTGTGACTCCACTTTCAAGGAGCTATGAACCTGCACTCCAAGGTCTCTTTGTTCAGCAACACTCTCAAGGACCTTACCATTAAATGCATATGTCCTGCTATGATTTGCTTTCCCAAAATGCAGCACCTTGCATTTATCTGAATTAAACTCCATCTGCCGCTTCTCAGCCCAATCGCCCATCTGATCAAGATCATGTTGTAATCTGAGGTAACCTTCTTCACTGTCCACTACACCTCCAATTTTGGTGTCATCTGCAAACTTACTAACTATACCTCTTATGTGGTGGAAGGAAACAGCAAACATGCTTCAGAAGTGAGTCTCATAGTCAACTGCTCACCTAGATGACCCCCAAATCTTGATATTTCCTTTTTGGTTTCCCTCCTTGGCAACCCCATCAGTTTAAATCTTCTCCACATTCCCACCCAACCATTTACTTAACTGTTCATCTCCACACTTTAACCCCGAGCTCCAGGCATACTGAGGTTTCATGCCAGATATAATAGTGCATTGTCCCCCAAACCAACTGAAGCCAGGGTGGTGTTGATTGTCAATAACACCCCAACCCACATTACCCCCTTTTCTACAATTGACTTCTCTCAAGTATCAGTGGCCAATAATAATCGCCCTTTGATGTTTAGTGGATAGATCCCTACGATTAACCATAGGCCATCTCTTGACTGACCAAGCCCCTGACCGACTTACCTGAACTCTACACACTGGTGGCACGTGGCCAGCTGACAGTGGTTCACTCTCTCAACTGTTCAAGTATGGACTCCTTTACCCTGACAACCTCAAGTATCTGACTGTGTCCAAGCCCCTGAAATGAAATGGGGAAACTGCCCTTGACTTACCAGTGCCAAAGCCCACTGACTGAAGGGTGCTTCCTTTGACTTGATTGAGTACTATTTCCCTTCGAATGGCCATTTGTTTGCTGCACATACAGTTATTTGCCATGTACGTTGCTGACGCATGGTTCAGGTGAGAGATTGACATAGCATGGTGACATATAGCAACACATCTACTCCCTTGACTGACGACTAGTTCCAACCAGGACAAGTTAGCTGGCTTCATGTCTGTTGTAAAAGACAAGTCAAGACAAACCTTAGTTTTGGCTGAGGGGCCAAGGCAGAGATGCTGTGAGCATCCAAATAGGCGTGAGAAGAGTCAACACTGAGAAAGCAAGTGAGGATCTCTGCGATGCACCCATGGGGTAATCCATGAGATGTGAGGCTGTCCCTGTGCATAAAGTGTCCTTGCAACAACATTAAGTGCATTGACTGGGACACATTTGTTGCCAACATCCAAAGATATGGGCTGTGCATGGTCACTGCCTGTGGAGAGTCCCCTGAGATGTTGGCTGGTGTTTTCCAAGATGAAGGGCTAGAGGAGCATGTGGCAAGTTGGAGTTGCCAGGTAATACCTCTGATTTTCATATTTAGAATTGTTGCCATCCATGAGATTAGTTAAGTATGATACATTAGCATATGCAAATTAATGCAAGCAAGTCTCACTTGTGAGATTCCCATCTCACCATTCAACGTTTGATTGGACAATGGGAATGATTCCCTTCAACATCAAGAATCACATTTTTTGCCAAGCTCATCCAATTTTCCCAACGACTGACCAATGTCCACGTAGTTTCAAGGCTGAGAAGATTCCACCTTTATTCTTTGGAATTTTCTTGTCGTGTAGTGAAGTGAGCATTTGCTTAACTGTTCCAGAATTTGTTCATTAATTGACAGTTTAAAGTCAGTAATATCTCCTGTAATGAAGATGAAGAGCACATCAACCTCTGCAGGGAACCTAGATCACATTTTGCATGCATCTGATCTAAATTTGGTAAGTCTACATATTGCTTAAATAAATGCCAATGAGTTCCTAATATAGATTTTTTTTAAGATAGCTGTTTCAATTAAACAAGTGACAACTAAGGGACTAGACTGGAACTGAGTGATCTCTTCAGGATTGGTATGTTTGATTTGCTGGTTGGGGTGATCCAGTGGACTGTATTGAGGGGATCCTGTACAGCTCCTATTTCTATCGTGCCAAGAGCAGGTAAATTTATATTCATGGTCATCATTAAGACTCCTGATATTTATTGAATTCATATTTCATCATGTGCCATGGTGGGTTTCAGACCCAGGTCACCAGAACATGACCTGGGTCTCTGGATTAACAGTCCAGCAACAATACCACTAGGCTATCACCTCTCCCAATAACTGCTGTAGAAATATAGGAGCATCAGTAGGTCTTTCAATCCCTTAGCCTTCTCCATCATCCAGTCAGTTAATGACTGATCTGTACCGCAGCTGAATTCATCTGCTTTCGCTCCAAAATCCTTTATGCCCGTGCTGACAAAAACCTAGCAATCTCAATGTTACAATGTCTAATTGTCCTCTAATCCGCAATGTATTTAGGCAGAGAATTGCACATTGCTCTGACCCATTGTCTTGAGAGGATATCGATGTGGCTTCTACATGATGCATTAGTGGCAGACTGGGAACAGACTCCATTGAGCTAACATCTTGGTCATGCTGGTGCAAAGGTTAAAGAGAGGGGAGTAAATTCAAGTAGAAAAGAAAAACTACGAAAAGCAAAGCTTCTTTTTAAACTACAAATTTAGAATTCTAAATTATAATTCTAAATTATAGCAAGGAAGTGGCTCCATGAGGATATGATACAATGTTATATGGGACCACAAACAGGCTTATGACGAACATTTTGCTGACTCACAGACTGAAATTACATTTTTGGGTTTTAGAAAATGTAAAAATGCACATATGACTTGTGTACTGTGTAATATTGTTTCAATGCGCAGTGTATCGTGATACTTGAACTTGTTTTATCCTTTGAAATCCCAGCAGACAGTAAATTATACATCAACACCAGAATATCACAACATCCCCCTACTGCCTCCAGTCTGAAATGGAACCAGTCAGTATGTCCGGTACAAAATTAGAATTCTAAATTATAGAATAGAAGCAGCTTCACTGGCGTGATGTGATGCTTCATGAGGTCACCCTCAGAGTTAGCAATGTTGAAGATTTTCTCAATCACCTGCATGTGTTCGGTTTTTGATGAAAACAGCTAGGTTCGAGCTGAAAGATATTTGCATTTGCAAGCATTTTCAGGTTTCAAACAGTGCAGGTATCATGTTAAACTTTACAGCATGACCCCATGGCTAAATGTTAAATGTTTGGTGAACAAAACAGTATTGAGCTAGTCATCCAAAGTAGCAAGGAGATCACACCAGTCTTCATTGAGAATTAACCCTTAAACTGACAGCAAGCATTAGGTCTCTAAGAATTGAACAATTTGTTTTCTTTTCAACTCCTATAAAGTGACACATCAAGAAATTGTTTACACAGATGCATAAATGTCAGGGTCTCATTGATTATTGCAAAATAAATCCTGAACAATGGTCTCTGAACTGGCATTTTATTGATCACCCTCCATAAACCTAAGGTCACCCAAATGCTGTTGTCTACATCTGAATTCATTATAAGTTCTCTTCACCCATTACCTGTGCTCACTGAACTAAACTGGTTTCCCAGTCCAGTAACATCTGGATTTTAAAATTTTCATTGATGATTTTAAAAGAGTCCACATTACAGAAAAGGAGATGCTGGAGGTCTTAAAATGCATGGACGATAGAGAAATCATTGGGACCTGATCACATCAATGCCAGTTAGGGAAGAAATTGCCTGGCCCCTAGCAGAGATATTTGTATCATCAACATCCATGAGTAAGGTGCTGGAAGACTGGAGGCTGGCTAACGTTGTGCCATTATTTAAGAAAGGCTGTAAGGAAAAGCCAGGGAACTGTAGACTAGTAAGTCTGACATGAGTGATGGGTAGGTTGTAGAGGGGATTCTGAGAGACAGGATCTACATGCGCTTGGAGAGGCAAAGACTGATTAGGAATAGTCAGCATGGCTTTGTGCATGGGAAAACGTGTGCAACAATTTGACTGAGCTTTTTGAAACGTGACCTGTCAGATAGATGAAAGCAGTATGGTTGACATTGTCTACATGGACTTTAGCAAGGCCTTTGACAAGGATCAGCATGGTACTAGGCTTAGATCACATGAGATCCAGGGAGAGCTAGCCAACTGGATACAATACTGGCTTGACAGTAGGAGACAGAGGGTGGTGGATGTTCTTCAGACTGCAGAGCTATGACAAGGGAGGTGCTGCAAGGATCGATGCTAAGTCCACTATTGTTTGTCATTTTTATAAATGATTTGGATGTGAAAATAGGAAGTAGGGTTACTACGTTTGCAGATGACACCAAAATTGCTGGTATAATGGAGAGTGAAGAAGGTTATTTAAGAGTAAACGTGATCTTGATCAACTGGGCCAGTGGGCTGAGGAATGGCAGATGGACTTTAATTTAGATAAATGCAAGGTGTTGCATTTTGGTAAGAGAAACCAGGACAGGACTCACATAGTTAATAGTAGTGCGCTAGTGAGCATTAAAGTCAAGACTAGAGGGGTGCTGGAAAAGCACAGCAGGTCAGGCAGCATCCGAGATGCAGGAAAATCAACGTTTTGGGCAAAAGCCCTTCATCAGGATGCCTGAAGAAGGGCTTTTGCCTGAAACATCAATTTTCCTGCTCCTCGGATGCTGCCTGACCTGTTGTGCTTTTCCATCACCCTTCTAATCTTGACTCTAATCACCAGCGTCTGCATTACCCAAATTCACCCTAGTGAGCATTGTCGAACAGAGAGCACGAGGGGTGCAAGTACATATTTCCTTGAAGGCATCACAGGTAGACATGGTGGTGAAGAAAGCATTTGGCATGCTTGCCTTCATCATTCACAGCATTGAGCACAGGAGTTAGGATATCATGTTATGGCTGTACAAGACATTAATTAGGCCATATCTGGAGTACTGCGTACATTTATGGTTGCTCTGCTCTATGAAGGATGTTATTAAACTGGAAAAGATGCAAAAAATAAAATTTACAAGAATGTTACAGAGAACGGAGAGTTTGAGTTATAAAGAGAAGTTGGACAGGCTGAGATTTCTTTCCCTGGAACATAGGAGGCTGAGCAGTGACCTTATAAAGGTATATAAAACCATGAGGGGCATAAATAAGATCATTAGCCAAGGTAATTTCCCCAGCGTAGTGGAGTCCAAAGCTAGAGTGTGTAGGTTTAAGGTGAGATGGAAATTTAAAAGGGACGTAGAGTCATAACGTCATAGAGATGTACAGCATGGAAACAGACCCTTCAGTCCAACAGACCATTCAGTCCAACTCATCCATGCCGAACAGATATCTCAACCGAATTCAGTCCCATTTGCCAGCACTCGGCCCATATCTCTCTAAGTCCTTCCTATCTGTATACCCATCCAGATGCTTTTGAAATGTTGCAATTGTACTTGCCTCCTCCACTTCCTCTGGCTGCACATTCCATACATGCACCACGCTCTTCATGAAAAGGTTGCCGCTTAGGTCCCTTTTATATCTTTCCCCTCTCACCCTAAACCTATGCCCTCTAATTCTGGACTCCCCCATCTCAGGGAAAAGACTTTGTCTATATATCCTATCCATGCCCCTTAAGATTTTATAAACCTCTGTGAGGTCACCCCTCAGCCTTCGACGCTCCAGGGAAAACAGCCCCAGCCGAATCAGCATCTCCCTATAGTTCAAATCCTCCAACCCTGGCAACATCCTTGTTAATCTTTCTGATAGGAAGGAGGCCAGAAATACTCAATGCTCTGACCAATAAAGGAAAGCATTCCAAATGCCTTCTTCACTATCTTATCTACCTGTGACTCTACTTTCAAGAACCTGCCCTATTATTCTTACAGATAACTAAAATCTCCTTACAAATTTGTTTCTCAATTTCCCACTAGTTATTAGGGGGTCTGTAATACAATCCAAATAAGGTGATCATCCATTTCTTATTTCTTAGTTCCACCCTAATAACTTCCCTGGATATATTTCCACGAATATCCTCCCTAAGTACAGCTGTAATGCTATCCCTTATCAAAAACACTGCTCCCCCGCCTCTCTTGCATCCCTTTCTAACCTTCCTATAGCATTTGTATCCAGGAACATTAAGTTGCCAGTCCTGTCCATTCCTTGAGCCACATTTCTGTAATTACTATGATATCCCAGTCCCATGTTCCTAACCATGCCCTGAGTTCACCTGCCTTCCCTGTTAAGCCTCTTGCATTGAAATAAATGCAGTTTAATTTATCAGTCCTACCTTGTTCTCTGCTTTGTTTCTGCCTGCCCTGACTGCTTGAGTCACTTCTTTTCTCAACTGTACCAGTCTCAGATTGATCTCTTTCCTCAGTATCTTCCTGGGTCTCATGCCCCCACCCCCTTACTAGTATAAATCCTCCTGAACAGCTCTAGCAAATCTCCCTGCCAGTATATTAGTCCCCTTCCAATTCAGGTGTAATCCATCCTTCTTGTAAAGGTCACTTCTACCCCAGAAGAGATTCCAATCATCCTAAAATGTGAATCCTTCTGCCATACACCAGTTCTTCAGCCACGCATTCATCTGCTCTATCCTCCTATTTCTACCCTCACTAACTCGTAGCATTGGGAGTGATCCAGATATTACTACCCTCGAGGATCTCCTTTTGAAGTTCCTGCCTAACTTTCTATATTCTCCCTTCAGAATCTCATCCTTTTCCCTTCCTTTGTCATTGGTACCAATGTGTACGATGACCTCCTGCTGGGCTCTCTCCCCTTCGAGAACATTTTGCACCCTCTCTGAGACATCCTTGACCCTGGCACCAGGGAGGATCACGGATGCTTCAGAGAGGGTGCAGAATGTTCTCAAATTGAGGGGGACCTTTTTCACACAAAGGGTGGTAGTGGAATGAACAGCCAGAGGAAGTGCCGGACACGAGTACAGTTACAATATTTACATTCCTATCCTTTCCTATCCATTACAACCCTCCCTATCTTTGTAATGTCCTCCAACCAAGCAAATTCCCAACAATTTCCAGTTCCTTAGCTCTGGCTTTGCACATTCCTGATATCCTTGATGTCACTATTACTGACATTGCCCTTTACTGTTTCAGCTCTAAGCAAGTTGCCTCCATAATTTCTTTACCTCTCCAGAACTAGAGGGCATTATTTTAAAATGAGAGGAGAAAGATTTAAAAGGGACCCAAGAGGCAATAGTTTCTTGCAGAGGGTGGTCCATATCCGGAATGAATTGCTCGAGGAAGTGATTGATGCAGGTATGCTGAAAACATTTGAAAGACATTCGGACAGGTACATGAATGGAAAAGGTTTAGAGGGATATGGACCATGTGCAGGCAAGTGGGATGATTTCATTTAGGAAACGTGGTTGGCATAGATGATTTATTCTGAAGGGTCTGCTTCCGTGCTGCATGACTCTATGACTTCTTTAAACCTTACATCTTTAACCGGACTTTTAGCCAACTGTTCGAAGTATCTCACTCTTGGATTCAGTATCTATTTTTATTTCACTCTGCTCCTGTGAAACCCCTTGGGACATTGTGCACTTAACTAAGATCAATCTCCTTTTCCATCCTTTTCTGCTATGTGGGCAGGGCTGGCTCAGCCAGCAATTATTGCCCACCCCTAATTACCCTAAAAGCAGTTAAGAGTCAACCACATTGCTGGAAGTCTGGAGTGAAATGTTGGCCAGACCAGGTAAGGACAGCAAATTTCCCACACTAAAGAACATTAGTGAAACAGGTGGGTTTTTAAGAACAATGAAATTGAGAACATTAGCCTGGGATTCTGGATTATGAGTCCAGTGACAGTAATACTAACCACCACCTTCTCTTGCGATAACATGTGCATTGTAATGGGAAGGCAAATTTGAAGGAGCTAAAATGTATTACAGCTTTGAAATCCTGGGAGAGATGAAGTTAGCATGGATCCAATAATCGTTGCAAAAACTGACTCATCCTATTTGTTATCCTTGTACTTTGTATGGTTCAGTTCAGGAGGTCATTCAGTTGCTGACTAAAGTATAATCACATTGAAAATGTCATTATTTCTAAATCTCACACCATTTGTTTGTGAGTTTTCCTAACTTGGACTTGAAGTAAGTCATTCATAAGCCTGCAGGGGATGCAAACAACCATTTTTTGCAAGAAGTAACAGATTGTCTTACAACACACACACAAGCTGCAAATCAATTAGCTTTCAGAAAATCAGCAGCACATTGTTTCAAATGGGATTAGACACAAAGCTTTGTGTAAACAGAAAGAAAAAACACCCGTGGGAAAAACACATTTCTGAAAATATCCGTGTTGAAACCATCGAAAGTTTGAAATGTTATTTGAATCAGATGTTTCATTAGTATTTGGCTTAACCTGAGTCAGGCAGACTGAAGTGTCTACAAAATAAATGACTTAGAAATGAATGTTCTTTGTATTTTTTTAAAAATAATGTATCAGTCAGATTTTAAGATGTTTTATTTTCTCTAAATTATTTAATTTGGGTCATTGTTTTTTCATGCTGCTGCTTAGAATCTTATTTACCCCCCTCCCTAGGAGGCTAAAGCATTACATTGTGGATTAAGGTTACTATCAGGGATTAGGCAATGAAAGACCATTGATAGTTTATGCCCTCTGATGTTCTAGCTCTTAATGCTAGATCTATTCAGGTGGCAGGGAATGAGCGAATTCATTGGATGAATGTAAGAAGCCATCTCCATATATGGTCACATATGCAATGAAATCCATGTCAAACTTCAAACTCTGTCCATTTGACTGACCAAGAAATTTGACTTCAGGCAGTTCAAAGAATTTGAGAAAGGAACGTCTTGTTCCCAAAGGCATAATGAAGAGTGGAACAGAAAGACAAAAGTATTAAAGAAAACACAACATTGAAAAGAATATTAGAGAAATAGAGCTTATTATCAATGTGTGGAACTGCATTTTAGTTTTCAAAAATACCAACAAATGAGGACCAGGAATGAATTCTACAGTGATTCAAATTATTTGTTACTTTAATATAACATCGTATTTGTGTTCAACACTGAACTACTCATGTACTGCCTTAAAAGTAGTTAAACATCATAAGGTCCTTTATAGGTGTATAAAGTTAAAAATGACACAACACCAGGTGATAGTCCAACGGGTTAATTTGGAAGCACTAAATGTTGGGAGTGCTGGTCCTTAATCAGGTGGTTGTGGAGTATAAGATCATAAGACACAGAATTTATAGCAAAAGTTTACAGTGTGTTGCAACTGAAATTATATACTGAAAAAGATCTGGATTGACACTCCAGTCCAATGCTGGCACCTCTAAATCATGACTTTATAGGTGTGGTGTTCACCCAAAGTTTACACCAAGACAGTAGGGTATGTGACAAAAATATGACAAGGAAGTTGATAGGTGACATAAGAGGTAGATTTTAACAATCATCTTCAAGGAAGATAGAGAGTTAGAGAAAAAGGAACCTTCAGAGAGGGAACTCCAGAGTTTATGCTCTGGGTAGCTAAAGGCAATGCCACTAATTACAGAGCAATATAAATCATAAATGTGCAAAGGACCAGGTTTAGAGAGGCACAGAAATCTTGCAGGGCTGTATGAATAGAAGAGGTTACAGAGGTGAGGAGAGTCGTAGAGTCATAAAGTACAGGAACAGACCCTTTGACCTAACTTGACCATGCTAACCAGGTTTTCTAAACTGAACTAGTCCCATTTGCCTGCATTTGGCCCATATCCCTCCAAACCTTTCCTATCCAAGTGCTTTATTGGCTATGAAGCAATTTACAACATGTGGAAGATGTGAAAAACATTATTTAATTGCATTTTTAAGTTGACAATAAAATCTCTAGGCTGGTTCAAACGTGAACAATTTATTTTTTGTAAATTTGATTTGGACCTGAGGAATAGAATTGAAAATCAAATAGTGGAAACACCACTTTAAGGCATGATTTCCACAGAATACTGTTACTACTATAATTTAAATTGCAGCTGTCTCTGACATGTATACTGCAGGTTCAACATTGATATCCAATATTCTTGTAAATATGGTGCGCTTAAAGGTTAATATCTAGCATTAAGCACTTTCATTGGACTAAAAGAATGAATTCTTTAACTGTGATTCATTTTTCATTAAAATGCTGCCAGATGAAGAGGACAGAAATGATTTGAGTTGTGGACTTGCATTATCCTGACAATCATGCTATAAATGAATATTCAAACTAGAGTACTTCGATGTGGAATTTCACACAGGCTTGTGAGACTGCAGGAAACTATTTAGTGCTAGTGATTAAAAACATCAGATTGCAGCTAAAAAGACAGCTTTAACGTTGCAAAATGACTCATTATTTCATTCTGAGATAATAGACCAAGGGACCAAGAGGTTGGTCAGTGATCTACGTTATTACAAGCATATAAACTAGGTGGAAAGGTAGACCATTCAGCCCCTTGAGCTTGTTCTACCATTCAATAAGATCATGGCTGATAGGTTTATTTTTGAATTTCATGTTCCCAACTAACCTCAATAACTTTTATTCCTTTGCTTAACAAAAATCAATATTTAAGGCAGCAGTAGATACAATGACCCAACCTCCACCATCTGGAGATAGTTAGAGTTTGAAATAGAAAGGGTTAGAGAGAGAATTTCAGTGATGGTGGAGTGACTACAATCAAGAATATGCAAACTGCCAGAACTAGAGAAGCATAGAGATCTCAGAGGTTTATCGGCCTGGATTAACTACTAAAACATCTATTGATAATTGAACAGGCATTAACCCATGGCCACCAAGTAATTCATGTTTCACCTTTGTGGAAGTTATTTATTTGTTGGCATTTGCATTTAATCGCAAAACAAAATCTGAATCAATTTTCTATCCACCTAATTTATTATTTCCTGCAAGTGACACACTATTAAGTGGAAAATCATTGCCAATGATTTTTAACTTACTTATGCTCATGTGTTTATACCTAACATCATTTATGAGTTATATATACTATAAGCCACATAATTATAGAGCTGCACATTTTTCATTTAAATCATGACATTGCAATATTCAAAATAAGAAAACAATGCAGCACACTAAATTTATGAGTATACATTTTACAGTATATCGTTTAATTTGTGCAAACAGAGTGACAATTGATTTGTACATTGATGAAATGGAAGCCTTTTCCCTTGATAAAGTTGAGATATGAAGCTTTCAATACGACATGGACACAGTCTCTGGAGCTCTGCACCTGGGGTCTCCAATTACATGGACAAAGTCTACTGCCTGAGCTGCAGCACTCACAAGGGAAATGGTGTGATCTGTCATAGCAGAAGTAATGGCTTTGATATATTTGTGGATCAAAGATTTTGAGATCCCACACAGGTTTCCAGTGTCTCCTTGGAAGCAGCCAGTTGTATTGAAATGCAACAGTGATGACCACTGGGAAAGAAGGCCAACCAGTCTTTCAGGTCACAGGTCCCACTCCAACATTTGGCATTGTTCTGTGAGAGTGGACAAGTGGCACGGTGGCTCAGTGGTTAGCACTGCTGCCTCACAGCACCAGAGTCCCAGGTTTGATTCCAGCCTCGGGCGACTGTCTGTGTGGAGATTGCACATTCTCCCCGTGTCTGTGTGGATTTCCTCTGGGTGCTCCAGTTTCCTCCCACAGTCCAGAGATATGCAGGTCAGGTAAATTGGCCATGCTAAAATTGCCCATAGTGTTAGATGCATTCGTCAGAGGGAAATGGGTCTGGGTGGGTTGCTCTTCAGAGGGTTGGTGAGGACTGGTTGGGCCAAAGGGCCTGTTTCCACACTGTAGGGAATCTAATCTAATATCCACAGTTTGCAGCAACACTGTCCTCACTCACTTGGAGGATGTGTCATCGACAATGATAGACTCTGGCCGTCCATATTTCTTTAACCTCCTGAGGTTAGCTGTAGTTTATTCAGGTGGAGACTGCTCAGGAGCTGCTAGTCCCTGGCTTGTAGGTACATCTATTCATCCTCAATTTCTCTGCACCTTTGTAGTGCTGCAGCCATAGTGATAATGAGCCCGTGGCAACTGGACTGATTGGTCTGTGTTGAATGTGTGAACCTACGTGAAGAATATCACAAACAGAACAGGTTCTTAGTAATGTGAGTAATTAACATTTGCATCACTCGCAAATGTTGGTTGAGAAATCCCTCTGTTCATTGGGAGGAGTGACAAAAGAGCAGTGAGAGTGTGGACCCTTTTCCAATGTATGTAGCAAATGCCATGCTCCTCAAATACAGAAGAAGATTTTAAATGTAGTAGGATTACTGATACCTTACCCTCCACTCCTTCATCACCCAAGGAAGGCTATAATTGTATATAAGACCATATTGACAAGTAGCTGCAGTTCGAGATGATAAAAAAATTAGCTCCATGCCCTTGTGCAACCTTATGACCGCTTGGATTATTTATGACTAGGATTTGTATCCTGCACAGTTGCTCACTGCATACATTTCACATGCATTTCACAGAAGTCTTACACCTGCACTGCATGAGAGCCTGATTGATGCAACTGGCTCTTGAAGAGCCTCACATTGCTCAAGTACAGCCCTCGTGCTCAGACTGAAAAAGAAACCGCTTATTCCTCGCATTCCAGCCGTGGTCACAGGTATACTCCATTTCCATAGGTAAGGATGGAAGCCAGCACAGGTTGTGCTTGGCAAAGTGAGTTGCATGTTTAGCAAGGTAAGCATCCAACGTCTATAGATTCCTCTTTTCCACATGCTCCCTTTGGACCTCATCCAGACTGAGTTTTCACACAATTTCAATCAACTCCTTCATTTATTTCTCCATCTCCCTAGATTAATGCTGAGCCATAGCCCTCTAGCTTAGCCAATGCCAACCATTCAGTTGGACTGGCCCCAGACTCACTTTGACAGTTGATAACACCCCTTCCAGCTGTAATCTATGTTCCCCAATGCACTATTTTCTCTCTCCCTTATACATTGCTTTATAATTATGGTTTCCTGTTAATTCAAGCACAGTGTCTCCAAATCTTATAATTCAACTTCCAACTTTCCAAATATAGTCTTGGCCCCTGATAAACCCTGAAGTTTTGTTGAGTAGATGCCCAGGACTAACCATGACCCACACCCCTGACCAACTTGGAATGACAACCCAACTTATATGTGACTGTACCTCTGAATGATCACTGTGCAACTTCCCCCTTATTTCACTGCTAATCCCCAGAATGGTTGCACTGACCCAATCTCTGGATTGCAGTGATACAGAATCAAACACTGACTGCCCCAAGTGACCAACTGACCATGTCCATGCCCCTTTATTGAGCTTGGACACTATGGTGAAATCCATAACTGATAACAATACCCCTTGACTTGACTTTGACTTTGAGACATGGCCATTTGGTGGAAGCACATGCTGTAAGCATTGATGCAATGCAATGCTGTATGCCAACATGAGCACTCCCTTGACTGATTGCTGCTGACAACCATGACAAGCTTTGTATCTTCAATAAACAATAAGGCAAGGCAAGTGAGCTATGTGCTTTTAAGTTCTGAATGAGAGGGAAAAGCGCAAAAAGGCATTGCAAGACAGAGATACTATGAGCATCTGGATAGACATAAAGTGGATGAATGCTAAGTGCACAGGTAAAGAACCCTGAAGTACACCATGATTCAATCAAGGTTTGTTCAATATATCATATCAGTTGCATGACACTATGATCTTGTGCTATTGATTCTGTGTCTTATGATCCTGTCCATTAGCTATCGGATGAAGGAGCAGTGTTCTGAAAGCTAGCACTTCCAAATAAACATGTTGGACTATAACCTGGTCTTGTGTGACTTTTTTAACAATATTGGTGTACTCTAGTATGCAGCTTTGCCATGGAGAACTGTACTTTACGTGGGTCAGAGATGTGCGATGATGATGTAATGAGGCTTATCCATATCTGACACCAACTGCTGTGGACAGAGGATACAAGCAGGCTCTGTCCATGGAGATATTGGGTTCTACTGACCAAGATGGAAGCCCAGAGGCAGAAACAATGAGCTGGAACATTTTGGGACCAACTTTGACTTTCATGTGGAGGATTGTTACTGCTCATTTTTTTTTCAGCCAAGAGAAAGTAGGAAACTGCATATAAATTAGGCAAAAGTAAGCTCTAATGAGATGTAACTGCATACACACAGCCCTTTTGCTACTCACTAATGAGATTCTCAACTCATTGTTGACATTTGGATGTGAAATCAGACTTTTTCTCCACATAGAAGTTCTGACTTTTTCCAGTCTCACTAAATTGTTTCCAAATGACTCACCACTGTCCACATCATTCGGATTGGGAATATTTTGCCCACAATATTTATTAAGATCAGAGAGATTTGTGAAACATGGACAGTCATTACAAATGAATCAGTAGGTACATGGGAGATTGTTGATGTTTTGGTGTCACCATAATCTCACCAGTCCATAGGGGCTGCTCTTTCATTAGAGAGAAGCGACTGGTGGTGATTTTACCTGAGGGCCACCAGACCTCAGGCAAGAGAAAAGGTTGAGATGGAGAGTCCTTCATGGTAACCTCAAACCAATGATGGGAATTGAACCCATGCTGTTGGCATCACACTGCTCTGTAAATCAACAATCCAGTCAACTGAGCCAAATCAATTCCCACAGAGGAGGTAGTAGATTGTAAACAGTCTAATGTGATACCCAAACTCAGTGATGGCGATCAAAATCATGCCATTGCATCCATATCAATTAATCTTATCTCAATCTCAATTAAAATGGAATTGATTAACTACAACACGTTGCCCTTATGTAGAACTTCAAAGAGAAAGAAAAAGTACCAACATATCTCAAAAAAATGTAAGAAAACAAAATGGCAACCAGCCAAAAAAAAGAGACAAAATTACCAGGGCCAATTCAAAGTCTGGACTGAGGGTTATATTTTAAGAAAAACCTTAACTGAGGAAAGGGAGTCTTTAGGGAGGGAATTCCAGAACAGGGCAATTTAGGCTGCCAAAAGCAGTGAAGTAGAGCTGCATATGAGACAGGATTTGAATAACTAAGTCTTGGAAAGGGCGTTGTGAGGCTTGATGAATTCACAAATATAGGGAGGGGTGTGGCCAAGGGAGGTAGTTTAACTCGAAAGAGAGAATTTAATTCAAGGCTTGGCAGACTAAAAGCGAACTAGTACATCAATCAGAACAATACAGTCAAGTCTGCTTTGATAAAGACTGTTACAAATGAAAGTTTTGCTGTTTATATTGTAACTTCTATTATGAACACAACTTTCTATTTTGATAAGCAGCAGAAGTAATGAGATTTCACTGTTCTAGTAGATATGAATGCCAACAGCATGATGTCAGTGCTCAAAGTGGCTTCCTTTGTTCGGCATCTATTCAGGGAGATCTAAAACTGGACCAGTTCAGATTTTTGTGTCTAGCTATTTCAAACGGCAACGTAAATGATACCTACAAAGGAGAACCTACAGTTTTGCCTCTGTATCTTATCATTCTGTGACCTTCAGGTACAAATGAATTTTAATGTTTTACTGTTAGAAAGGAATTGTT
This sequence comes from Chiloscyllium plagiosum, assembly GCF_004010195.1. Lineage (NCBI taxonomy): Eukaryota > Metazoa > Chordata > Chondrichthyes > Orectolobiformes > Hemiscylliidae > Chiloscyllium > Chiloscyllium plagiosum. The sequence continues at coordinate 22,875,040 of NC_057742.1, forward strand.
CACAGATCTATTGGGGAATTGTAGTATTTGCCGACATGCAAGTGCATGTTGTGTATATTTTCCTTAAAGGCCTATGACAAGTCTGTAATTTTTAATGATCTTTAGATTGTTACAACTACAGCCATTTTCAATTGTAGTCAATGGAAGGATTGCTTCACTGTTTCTAGTTAGTGCTGTCTGAATATCTCTACTTCTGACAGTATTCTTGCACCTTGCAACTGATAGGACAATTCAAGTATACACAAAGGGTTCTATCTCAAGCATGTAATTATAATATAATGTATTTTATAAAAAAGACCAACTTGACATCTTAAAATAGACACAGTCTAAAAATGGCTGCTGGAAATCACATGGCTGATGCAAGTTGATTCATTTCAGTCAGAATGGTGTGCTACCTCAATATGAAGGGAACCACAAAGGAAACCACTTAGAATACAATATAATAAATCTGTAAAGATGTGAGACTTCATCCCTTCTAAGACAATAGGAAACTGGAAGAATCGTATATCCCACAACCACAATATTATTGACTTAATTACGTATGCTAACGATTCATCAGCAGTTGGCATAACAGCCATCTTAGGTTTAATAAAATTGTAAGGAACTACCTTAAACAGAACTCCCCAGAAGTCCAACAACAAAGAAAGACTTCTCAGTACCAAGTGTAAAGTGTTTCAGAGATCCACCGCAGTTCGACGAGAAGTCGAAGCAACCTTCAAATGCCATAACTGAAGAATTTGTTAGGAGCAGGAAAACCCCTCTCTCTTGAAATGTCTGTTCTGTTTACTGAGCCAACTGTGCAAGCACCTTTCAACTATTCAACTACAGAAGCAATCACAATTACAGAATTCTGACTTAAAGTTTTCAATGCCTTCATTTAGAAAGATCTTCAAGCAAGTAATGAGTCTGCAAGTGATAACAGACTAGGCTGATTTTCATGTATATTTTATCTTTAAACTTTTCCACCTATATTTTGTTTAATATCTGTGTTTATTTTTACAAGTGACTTTCAATGGTAATTGAGTGTGATAAATTAACATTTGATCCTGTTTAAAATGCAGTTTTTACTACGAGTTAGTTTTAACATTGAAAGACTAAAAACCAAAAAGGGGGTTAAATGAGCCAAATTAATTGGTGCTTCACTGACCATGCGGTCAACATACTGAGAGTTTATGGCTGCTGGAGGGCCATACAATTGAAAGATATTGAGGTGTGGAGGTGCTGGTGTTGAACTGGGTTGGACAAGCAGGAGCTTGTGTTTTCAAATAGGTCTGTTGGACCATAACCTGGTGTTGTGTGATCTTTGGTATTGAGGCAGGCATAGATTAGAATATTAAGGGCTGTTTAATGTTTCCGACATTATTTGTTCCAAGGTCAGTGTGGTTAATGAGAGAATCATCGAAACAGTTTTAATAATGTAGATAGATATATAAACTGTGGCTTTGCTTCATTGTCAGGGAACATATCTTTGTTTTGGATAATTAAGTAGTTGGATTAGATTGTGCAATAGCATAAATTGTAAATAATCAGTGAAAGGGATAGATTGATGAGCTCAAGGAGTTGTTTTTCAATTTTTATGATTCAAACTTAGACCTTATAAAGTTGAAGTCAAAGTTGTAGAATAACAAATGTCCTTCCCTGTTACTTTGAGTAACATAGTTATCCTTTTCCAGTATTTTAAAAGGACACACATAGGTTTTCTTATGTGAGGAGCATTTTGAAGTGTGCTATTTGAGTCTAATTAGTCATTTTGACTGAAATTCATCTTCAAGTGACGTAACATGTCATCATTTTTCTTGTTTCTTCTTAGATGAAGAAGCTTTCCAATTTCTGTTTATAAATCTGTATATGAAAGAATACTTCACATAAAGTCCCAAATACAATGCAGCTAACTTCAGAGAATACTTTAACACAACTGGAAGAACTGCAATTCTATAAAAGGTTTGCCACCAAATATCAGCTTTTGAATTATTTTTCGAATACAGGGACAATTTATTTTATATCACATCAACCATACTTGATTGCAAAGAAACAGCTAGGAGTAAGAGCTGAAGAACGGTCACTGGACCCAAAACTTTAACTTTGATTTCTCTCCACAACTGCTGCCAGACCTGCTGAGTTTTTCCAGCAATCTCTGTTTTTGTTTGTGAGTAAGAACTGACACTGAATTTTCTCAAGTTCTATTAGTTAGAATGCTGAGAAAAGTCAAAATCTTGCACTAATCTTCATATGATTTTTTTTTCCAGTCATAACAGTGGCAGCAATGTTTTCCTTTTTTTGAGTCATGGCTTATGATTCTATTATTCTAAGCATTCCTTGTTAAAATTACGAAACACATTTTCTTGCACTTCTGTTTATCTTTATTGGCTCATTGACATTCTTTGGCTTCTATCCTTTGTTACATTACACTGTGATCTGCTGTTGTGGTGAAACTCGAAGAGTTCAACAAAAATCATGGAAGAAAATATATCTCTAGGATTTTGCCTAATCTAAAGTCATGAATACAAATTTGCCTAATTTTCGGATCTGCTCTTCTTTGCAGATTTACCTTTTATCATTCTCATTTACAATCGACCTAAAACCGAATTCTGATTACGGAACTCCGCAGTATCACTATTTTATTAGATTTGGAGGTGCCGGTGTTGGACTGGGGTGGACAAAGTTAAAAATCACAACCACCCGATGAAGGAGCAGCACTCCAAAAGCTAGTGCTTCCAAATAAACCCGTTGGACTATAACCTGGTGTTGTGTGATTTTTAACTTTATTTTATCAGAATTAGGAAATTTGTAATTGTGGACGTCAAAGTTCACTTATTGCATCTTTATTCATCCATTGAGAATAATTGTTAGGTTTACCATGCAGGTAAAACATGGTGAAACCAGCAGTCAAGAATGATTGTTGGAACTGGACTGGAGATATGATAGCCACAAACAACTACTGTTTTTCATTTGTATACTTTTAAAACAATGATAAAGGGAGAGAGATGCCAGGAACAGGTCTTGCCAGTTTTCATTTGCATTTAAAGAAATCTAACACGACTTCTACTGCCTTCCGAAGATACACAAAGCCAACCCACCAGAACGTCACATTGTATCAGGCAATGGGACCCTGTGTGAGAACCTCTCTGGCTATGTCAAAGGCATCTTGAAACCCATTGTACAGGGGACCACCAGGTTCTGTCGCGACACTGCAGATTTCTTACAGAAACTAAGCACCCACGGACCAGTCAAACCAGTCGACCAGTAGACCAGTCGAAATGCCAACATTTTCATGCACAGGTTTGAATAAGACTTCTTTTCTATGCAGGACCTCCAACCAACACTATATAACAGGTATACTGACAACATTTTCTTCCTCTGGACCCATGGCGAGGAGTCACTGAAACAACTACACAGTGATATCAACAAGTTTCATCCCATCATCAAACTCACCATGGACTACTCTCTAGTATCTGTCTCAATCTTGGACACATGCATCTCCATCAAAGATGGGCACCTCAGCACCTCATTCTACTGCAAACCCACGGATAACCTCACAATGCTATACTTCTCCAGTTTCCACCTGAAACATATTAAAACAGCCATCCCCTACGGACAAACCCTACGCATACACAAGATCTGTTCTGATGAGGAGGAACATGACAGGCACTTGGAAGTACTCAAGGATACCCTCATAAGGACGGGGTAGGATGCTCAACTCATCGACCACCAGTTCCGGTGTGCCACAGCGAGAAAGCGTAATGACCTCCTCAGGAGTCAGACATGAGCTGCAACCGACAAGGTTCCCTTCGTTGTCCAGTATTTCTCAGGAGCCGAAAAACTACGCCATGTACTTTACAGCCTGCAACACATTATCAATGAGGATAAGCACCTCACCAAGACATTCCCCACACCTCCACTTCTCACCTTGAACCAATCGCCAAATCTCACACAGATCAGTGGTCACAGCAAACTGCCCGGCTTTCAGGACAACGCCATACAACCTTGTCATGGTAGATGCTGCAAGACGTGTCAGAGTATCGACACAGATACCACCATTACACGTAGGGGCACCTCCCACCATGTATGTTGCAGGTACTCAGGTCACTCAGTCAACATTATCTATCTCATACGCTGCAAGCAAGGATGCCCTGAGGCATGGTACATTGGTGAGTAGAGGCTACGGCAACGGATAAATGAACACCTCACAACTATCAACAGGCAGGAGTGTTCCCTCCCAGTCGGACAAAACTTCAGCGGTCCAGGACATTTGTCCTCGGACCTTCAGGTGACTCATCCTCCAAGGCAGACTTCGGGACAGGCAACAACGCAAAGTGGCGGAGCAGAGGCTAATAGCCAAGTTCGGTAACCAAGGCCTCAAATGGGACCTTGGGTTCATGTCACATTACGGATGACCCCACTGCAATACATACACACACACACACACACACACACACACAAATATAAGTTTAGAACATACAACATACTTACAGCTCAGTACAGGCCTTTCGGCCCTTGATGTTGCGCTGACCTGTGAAAATAATCTGATGCCCATCTAACCGACACCATTCCATTAGTATCCATATGTATGTCCAATGCCCATTCAAATGTCCTTAACGTCGGTGAGTCTACTACTGTTGCAGGCAGGCCGTTTCATGCCCCTACTATTATCTGAGTAAAGAAACTACCCCTGATATCTGTCCTAAATCTGTCACTGCTCAATTAAGATGAGAGACTTAACAAACAATCCAGGTCTTTTTCAGAATATAATTTCAGTTACATCACACTGTAAATATTTGCTATAAATTCTTTGTCTTACGATCTTATACTACACAACCATTTGATGAAGGAGCAGCGCTCTGAAAGCTAGTGCTTCCAAATAAACCTGTTGGACTATAACTGGTGTTGTGTGATTTTTAACTTTGTACACATTAGTCCAACACCGGCACCTCCAAATCATAACACAATGTTGTAATACCATTCCAGACAACTGTGCATTGACATAAATGTAGCAAGTGGCTGTTACTCATGTAGTAATAAGTAAATGGAGTACAGCATTCAAATAATATTGACTGTATATAACATAAGATCACTTGTACCAAGACAAATACAAAAAAAGGGACCAATCATTAATGTCCATTAACTTTACTGGCCTTCTACTCATCAGCATGGTTTAATTTAGTTAAGCAAGCTCATTATAAAGGAAGTTTAAGTAGAAAATAATGAAGCACAATAGTATTTTTGTATTAGAGTCAACCTGCTATTTTCTGCAGTTTCCTTTTAAGGTAGATGGTAATTATGTTGTGAATTGCTAATAGGATTTTGCATCCTTATGGGCTTTATTCTAACTCAGTAAATACTTTGACACCTTTTTAAGCTTCTTTACAAGATTGCAATTACATCACTTTTTTGAAATGCAAAAGAAAAATTAGCATTTGTGTTCCTCCTGAAGGAGGAAAGGGCAGGTTTAGGGTAGATGTTTCTGCTGAGGAGGAGCCTGACCTAAGACCTTTGAGAACCTGAAGCCTGCTTTACTGCATTCCAAAGGAGTTAGTGCTTTTTTTGTGTGCGAACAGACCTCAGGCTAGTCCTCCTCCTAAATCCCAGAGGCATTTAAGTATATTATATGATTGAAAACCCAGGTAAGACAGTTACTTTGATGAATTCTGACAGCTGTCTCCAATAAGATGGTGGCTTATGAAGAAAGGAATCAGCTCAGTGTCCTGGAGGACTCAATGGATGTTATCATTGAGGCGGGTGTACAGCTTATCTCTTAAAGGTGCTGTAATTACAAAAGTCTGGAATATATGGTTTTTCAAGACCTCTGTGGTCTTGTTCCTATCATCTTGTTGATAGTATATTATTGTATTCCAATGTAAACTACATGGCCTCCAACATTTCTACAATAAAAAAGTATGGATTTATGGGACAACATTTTCATGACTCACGATAATCTGACTTTTGTGCAAGATAACGTGGCAAAAGCAACAAACATTTATCCCTGTGAAATATATTTATATTCAATTATAAATATATAAATTTATAATTGAAACCTAACAGGCTCTTTCATACGTCAGGAAAGAGTTTAAACTGGTCACTCAGGTGTAAAGTGAGTACTGAGGATCGAACACCTTTCACAGTAACCACTTCTATTGGAAGTTGAACACAGACTTTGCACAATGGTCTTTTGTTCTCATATATATGTTGTCAAGGGGCAACAGGCAGATTGAGGGAAGTGGTGTAGCTCACTTTGTTTTTCTTGAATCAGAATAAAAATAACAATGACACACCATAGTATAACCACATCACGTTCAGACAAGTTAAGATGTGAGTCATCTGAACAGATAGCTTTAAATATTAGTGCCAGCCATCCCTTTGCCAGGTGTGGAGATTTTGGTTTGCCTCATATTAGGATAAAATATAAAGAAAGTTCAACTACCGCTCCTGCACAGGGATGGCCAGAACACTAGAGCAGACCATGATGAGAAAAACGTCTAAAGAAAAAAGGAATATTGAAGGATATGGATAATCACCAATAATTTGAAAAATGCCTGCTTGTAGCTGCATGCATCTACATATGTACATACATATACACATGATTTGCCAATTCCCCAAATGGATTGTACTTCATATTCACCAGGTTTTGATGAAATACAAGTTACGTGTTCAAATTGTTTTTGTACTTTGTCTCTTTGTGTACATTTTATTTCTGATTTTCTTTTGATTTTCTCTGATCTGATGGAAGAGTTGTTGTTGCTGAGTCTTGGTGTAACACATATTGCAACTTTTCCCTCCACTTTCTCCACGTGCATTTATGAAAGTAAATTAGATTTCTATCTTTGTGAAAATGGTTGTGCAAGTTGCCTGCATATTCTTTATACCTTCCGTGTGATTTCACAATCAACTGCAAGTGTTTTGTATCAGGAGTCTCAGTCACTGAAATTAGTTACTCAAATTGACGTGAGTGACATGAAAGGATTTACAAGCAAATTACCCATCAATCTTCTTTCTTTACAGCTGACTGATCTGTTGTGTTTTCCAGCACTTTGATTTATTTCAAAGATTCAACATTTGCAGTTTGTAGTTTTTATTATTGATTTTAACATTAAATGACATAGAATGTACACCACAGAAATGGGCCAATTGACTTTGCGAATCTATTCTATGTTTACGCTCCCTATGAATCTCCTCCCATGATACATCAGTTTGCACAATCAATATATCTTCGATTCCTTTCTTATATAAGACCATGAGAAACAGGAGCAGAATTAGGCTATTAAGTCTGCTCCACCATTCAATCATGGCTGATATGTTTCTCAACCCAGTTCTCCTGCCTTCTCCTCATACCCTTTGATCCCCTTACTAATCAAGATCCTTTCTGTCTCTGCCTTAAATATGTCCAGTGACTTGGCTTCCACAGCCTTCAGTGGCAATGAGTTTCACAGATCCATCACTGTCTGACTGAAGAAATCTGTCCTCGTTTCAATTCTAAAAGGCTGTTCCTTTACTCTGAGGCTGTGCCCTTGGGCCCAAGTGTCTTCTACTAGTGGAAACATCTTCTCCACATCCATTCTATCTAGGGGTCTCAGTATTCTGTAAGTTTCAATGAGACACTCCCTTCATCCTTCAACACGCCACTGAGTACTGACCTTGAGTCTTCACCTGCTCCTCATATGATAAGCTCTTCAACCCCGGGATCAATCTTGTAAACCTCCTCTGGACCTCTGCCAAGGCCAACGTACCCTTCCTTACATGTAGGGTTCAAAACTGCTTAAAATATTCCAAATGTCATCTGGCCAGAGCCTTATAAAACCTGAGCGGTACATCCCTGATCTTGTATTCTAGCCCTCTTGAAATGAATACCAACATTGCATTTCCAGCTGTCAACTGAACCTGCATGTTAACCTTAAGAGAATCCTGAACGAGAACTCACAAGTTTCTTTGTACTTCAGATTTCTGACACCTTTCCCCATTTAGTAATTGGTCGACAGCTCTTCCTACCAAGTGTATAATCTCACAATATCCCACACTGTATTCTATTTGCAACTTGTTTGCTCAGTCTCCTAGCCTATTCAAGTCCTTTGCAGTCTCCGTGCCTCTTCAGTATTACCCTGCTTTCCTTAAAGTTACTCTATGCTATTCAAATCAGCTACTTTGCATGATACTGAATTCCATATTCTCAACATTCTCTGAATAAGCCAAATCCCATCATTTTGCATTTACTGACCTACAGCAACAAGCCAATTTCAACATTCAAAGGCTTAACACTTATCTCTTACAAGGCATCTTCACAGGTACCTAAAAAGGCAGGGAATGGAGGGATACTGCATAGGGACACAAATGTCCATATTACAGAGGAGGAAATGCTGGATGTCTTGAAACGGGTAAAGTTGGATAAATCCCCAGGACCTGATCAGGTGTACCTGAGAACTCTGTGGGAAGCTAGAGAAGTGATTGCTGGGCCTCTTGCTGAGATATTTGCATCATCGATAGTCACAGGTGAGGTGCCGGAAGACTGGAGGTTGGCTAACGTGGTGCCACTGTTTAAGAAGGGTGGTAACGACAAGCCAGGGAACTATAGACCAGTGAGCCTGACCTGAGTGGTGGGCAAGTTGTTGGAGGGAATCCTGAGGGACAGGATGTACATGTATTTGGAAAGGCAAGGACTGATTAGGGATAGTCAACATGGTTTTGTGCATGGGAAATCATGTCTCACAAACATGATTGAGTTTTTTGAAGAAGTAACAAAGAGGATTGATGAGGGCAGAGTGGTAGATGTGATCTATATGGACTTCAGTAAGGCGTTCAACAAGGTTCACCATGGGAGACTAGTTAGCAAGGTTAGGTCTCACAGAATAAAGGGAGAACTAGCCATTTGGATACAGAACTGGCTCAAAGGTAGAAGACAGAAAGTGGTGACGGAGGATTGTTTTTCAGACTGGAGGCCTGTGACCAGTGGAATGCCACAAGGATCGGTGCTGTGTCCTCTACTTTTTGTCAATTACATAAATGATTTGGATGCGAGCATAAGAGGTACAGTTAGTAAGTTTGCAGATGACACCAAAATTGGAGGTGTAGAGGACAGCGAAAAAGGTTACCTCAGATTACAACAAGATCTTGACCAGATGGGCCAATGGGCTGAGAAGTGGCAGATGGAGTTTCATTCAGATAAATGCAAGGTGCTGCATTTTGGGAAAGCAAATCTTAGCAGGACTTATACACTTAATGGTAAGGTCCTAGGGAGTGTTGCTGAACAAAGAGACCTTGGAATGCAGGTTCATAGCTCCTTGAAAGTGGAGTCGCCGGTAGATAGATAGTGAAGAAGGCGTTTGGTATGCTTTCCTTTATTAGTCAGTATTGTGTACAGGAGTTGGGCGGTCATGTTGCGGCTGTACAGGACATTGGTTAGGCCACTGCTGGAATATTGCGTGCAATTCTGGTCTCCACCCTCCCGGAAAGATGTTGTGAAACTTGAAAGGGTTCAGAAAAGATTGACAAGGATGTTGCCAGGGTTGGAGGATTTGAGCTATGGGGAGAGTCTGAACAGGCTCGGGCTGTTTTCCCTGGGGCATCGGAGGCTGAGGGGTGACTTTATAGAGGTTTACAAAATTTTGAGCGGCATGGATAGGATAAATAGACAAGGTCTTTTCCCTGGGGTCAGGGACTCCAGAACTAGACGGCATAGGTTTAGGGTGAGAGGGGAAAGATATAAAAGAGACCTAAGAGGCAACTTTTTCACACAGAGGGTGGTACGTGTATGGAATGAACTGCCAGAAGAAGTGGTGGAATCTGGTATAATTGCAACATTTAAAAGGCATTTGGATGGGTATATGAATAGGAGGGGTTTGGAGGGATATGGGCCGGGTGCTGGCAAGTGGGACTAGATTGGGTTGGGATAATTGGTCGGCATGGACAAGTTGGACCATAGGGTCTGTTTCCGTGCTGCACATCTCTGTGACTCTATGACTCTAGTTCAGAAATGCATCTTTTGTTGGTTCAGGCATGAGGCCTGACGGGGCCTGTTCCAGTGTTGTACTATTCTTTGTTCTCTGTAGCCTCCCTCAGAACCACATTTCTGTTGTCTGCAGTCATCCGATTATGTCCCATTGCACATTTTCACAGTTCCACCATTAACAGCAATATTTTCATATATATAGACCCAACATTAGAATAAGCTGCTTGAATCAACATCTCTCTCTGATTTGGAGATGCCGGTGTTGGTCTGGGGTGTACAAAGTTAAAAATCACACAACACCAGGTTATAGTCCAACAGGTTTATTTGAAAGCACTAGCTTTCGGAGCGCTGTTCCTTCATCAGGTGGTTGTGACCTGATGAAGGAGCAGCATTCCAAAAGCTAGTGCTTTCAAATAAGCCTGTTGGACTATAACCTGGTGTTGTGTAATTTTTATCTCTCTCTGAATTGCTCCTCGAAACCTATTTCTTTGACCTTTAAAGCGGTTAGACTGCTAGTCTCTGAAGTTCCAGGAAATAGTTCAGAATAGTAAATAGTTGCGCTTTACACTATCCATTTAGATCCAAGTTAAGAGAGCTCAGTTCTCAGGAATTGCTAATCAGTATTTCAAACTGATTACAAGGTCCAGGTAGGCATTTGGTATGCTTGCCTTAAGTGGTCAGTGCGTTGACTATCGGAGTTTGGAGATCATGTTGCAGCTGTACAGGACATTGGTTAGGCCACTTGTGGAATACTGCATGCAGTTCTGGTCTCCCTGCTATAGGAAAAATGTTGTGAAATTTGAAAGGGTTCGGAAAAGATTTACAAGGATGTTGCCAGGGTTGGAAGATTTGAGGTACAGGGTGAGGCTGAATAGGCTGGGTTTTTTTCCTTGGAGGTAAGAGGCTGAGGGGTGACGTTGTAGAGGTTTATAAAATCATGAGGGGTATGGAGAGGGTGAATACTCAAGGTCTTTTCACTGGGGTATGGGAGTCCAAAAATAAAGGGCATAGATTTAAATTAAGAGGGGAAACATTTAAAAGGGACGTAAGGGGCAGCTTTTTCATGCAGAGGTTGGTGCATGTATGGAATGAGCTGCGAGAGGAAGTGGTGGAAGCTGGTATAATTATAACATTTAAAAGGCATCTAGATGGGTAGATGAAGAGGAAGGGTTTAGAGGGATATGGGACAAGTGCTGGCAAATGGGACCAGATTAATTTAGGATATCTGGTTGGCATGGACAAGTTGGACAAAAGGGTCTGTTTCCATGCAGTACAGCTCTACGATTCTAACACTCGCTCTGATTTATGATGCGCTTTGACAGGGGAAGGATTTCTAAAAGATCCCTGAATCTGTCAAATGCACACGGTCTGTCCAGATCTGAAGTGGAGGGTGTGGAGAGAGAGAGAGAGAAGCCAGAGACTGAGCTGTGCTTCACCACACAGGAATGCAGGTGGGAACTTTTGCTTCGATTGAAAAGATCAAACTTGAGTTGAAACAAGGCATGAAAGATATGCCTAGCTTGCTTTAGGGGGAGAAGCATCAGGAAATAAAATTGGAGAGATGCAATAAAGATTTACGAGGCTATCATCAGAACTGGAGGGTTTGAGTTGGCAGGAGAGGCTGAATAAGCTGGGATGTTTTTTCACTGAAATGTAGGAGGTTGATGGGTGACCTTATAGAGTTTAATAAGGACGTAGATAAGATAAATAGTGAAGGTCTTTTCCCTAGGGTAGGGAAGTTCAAAATTAGAGGGAAAAATTTTAAAGTGAGAGGAGAAAGATTTAAAAAGGACCTGAGGGACCAATTTTTAACACAGAGGGTGGTTCGTATTTGGAATGAACTGCTACAGGAAGTGGTAAGTGAAGGTGCAGTTACAACTAAAAGACATTTGGATGTGTACGTGAATAATAAAGGTTAGAGCGATATGGGTCAAATGCTGGCAATTGCGACTCGCTTAGTTTGGGAAACTTGAACGCATGGATGATTTGGGCTGGAGGGTCTGTTTCCATGCCGTATGAGTCTATGACATTATGACTAAGCATTTGGTCACCTGTCCAAATATGTCTTTGTGTGGTTCAATGTCAAAGTTGTTCTGAAGAGACTGAAATTTTTTTTATGATGCTATATTTTTAAGTTAAATTAATAAAGAAGTTTAAACTCAATTCTTTATTGCATGTATTAGCAATTCCTTTCATTTATGTCCACTAATTTTGCATTGCGCAAAACTGTAACAAATTCTCTACATTTACCCTACCAAAAACTTTCACAATTTTAAAAGTCATGGTTTGTTCATTTATCTATCTTCTTGCTTCTAAAGAATCAAGTCTGAAACTGTTCAATCTCTCCAGATGTTGTACCTCTAAGTTTCATTCTTAGGTCCCTTAATTTTTTAAAAAATATATTTTTAGTATTTTCACATCCTTTTCCTAACGTGAAGACCAGAACCATGCATAGTACACTAATGACAGTCTATCCCGGTTCCCTATAGGGTTAATGTATACTTCCAGCTTTCTTGGTTGATAAACAAAATCAGAGATCTCAACAAAATATGAGGCCCAGAGGATATAGGCTCAGAAAAAAATACAATCAGAGGAGTTTTAAAGTGTAAAGTTTTGAAACACAAGAAATCTTTTCACTGGAGTGAATGTTAAACCATTTTGCAAAACCCTATAAATCTACTTTTCATGCTTCCCATGACAAGCATCATCACTAATGCCATTTTAGATTCTATTATTTCCAGTAATGATGATCATAGTTTTAATAAGATGCTGAACATCAAATCATGAGAATTTGTTATGATAGTGGTAAAATAGACGATTATATTTCAAATTCCATCATTGTGGGCGGCACGGTGGCACAGTGGTTAGCACTGCTGCCTCACAGCGCCAGAGACCCGGGTTCAATTCCCGCCTCAGGCGACTGACTGTGTGGAGTTTGCACGTTCTCCCCGTGTCTGCGTGGGTTTCCTCCGGGTGCTCCGGTTTCCTCCCACCATCCAAAAAGATGTGCAGGGTCAGGTGAATTGGCCATACTAAATTGCCCGTAGTGTTAGGTAAGGGGTAAATGTAGGGGTATGGGTGGGTTTCGCTTCGGCGGGTCGGTGTGGACTTGTTGGGCCGAAGGGCCTGTTTCCACACTGTAATCTAATCTAATTTAATTTTAATCCTAGGACCTTTTATAGACTAAAATGTTTATTTTTTAAAAGGCAAAATACTAATTTAATGTGAATGCTGTGCATATCTGAACCAACCACGTGAAACCATCAGTATAAAGAACAAAGAAAATTGTAGCACAGGAACAAGCCTGCGCCAATCCAGATCCTCTATCTAAACCTGTTGCCTATTTTCTAAGGATCTGTACCCCTCTGCTCCCTGCCCATTCATGTACCGGTGTAGATACATCTTAAATGACACTACTGTGCCCATTTCTACCATCTCTGCTGGCAACGCATTCCAGGCACCCACCTCCCTCTGTGTAAAAAAGTTTCCACGCATATCTCCCTTAAAGTTTTCCCCTTTCACCTTCCACTCATGATCCCCAGTCATTGAGTTCCAAATTCTGGGAAAAAACTTCCTGCTATCCACCCTGTCTGTACCCCTCATGATTTTTTAGACCTCAATCAGGTCCCCCCTCAACCTCCATCTTTCTAATGAAAATAATCCGAATCTACTCAACCTCTCTTCATAGCCAGTGCCCTCCATACCAGGCAACATCCTGGTGAACCTCCTCTGCACCCTCTTCAAAGCATCCACATCCTTTTGGTAATGTGGCAACCAGAACTGCCGGCAGTATTTCAAATGTGGCCAAACCAAAGTCCTATACAACTGTAACATGACCTGTCAATCCTTGTACTCAATAACCTGTCTGATGAAGGAAAACATGCCATGTGCCTTCTTGACCTGTGTGGGCACAGTGGACCTGAACACCCAGATCTCTCTGTACAGCAATTTTCTCTGGGCCTTTCCATTTACTGTATAGTTCGGTCTTGAATTGGATCTTCCAAAATCCATCACCTCGCTTTTGCCCAGATTGAACTCCATCTGCCATTTCTCCACCCAACTCTCCAATCTATCTATATTCTGCTGTATTCTCTGACAGCCCCATTCACTATCTGCTACTCCGCCAATCTTAGTGGCATCTGCAAACTTGCTAATCAGACCATCTATACCTTCCTCCAGATTATTTATCTATGTCACAAACAACAGTAGTCCCAGTTAAAAATCATACAACACCAGGTGATAGTCCAATAGGTTTAATTGGAAGCAGTAGCATTCGGAGCATCACTTCCATCAGATGGACAACCACCTGAGGAAGGAGCGTCACTCTGAAAGCTAGTGCTTCCAATTAAACCTGTTGGACTATAACCTGGTGTTGCTGATTTTTAACTTTGTACACCCCAGTCCAACACTGGCATCTCCAAACAGTGGTCCCAACACGGATCCCTGTGGAACATCACTGTCACAGCCCTCCATTTTGAGAAACTCCCTTCCACTACAACTCTCTGACTCCTGCTGTCCAGCCTGTTCTCTATCCAATTAGCTAGTACACTCTGGACCCCATGCGACTTCACTTTCTCCATCAGCCTACCATGGGGAACATTTTCGAACGCCTTACTGAAGTCCATGTATATGACATCTACAGCCCTTCCCATATAATCAACTTTGTCACTTTGTCAAAGAATTCTATTAAGTTGATAAGACATAACATTCCCTGCACAAAACCATGCTGCTTATCATTGATAAGCCCATTTTCTTCCAAATGTAAATAAGTCCTATCCCTCAGTATCTTTTCCAGCAGCTTCCCTACCACTGACGACAGGCTCACCTGGATAATTACCTGGATTATCCCTGCTATCCTTCTTAAAAAAGGGGAGAACATTAATAATTCTCCAGTCCTCTGGGATCTCCCCCTGTTCAAAGATGCTGCAAATAAATCTGTTAAGGCCCCAGTTATTTCCTCTCTTGCTTCCCTCATTAACCTGGGACAGATCCCATCTGGACCTTGGGACCTGTTCACCTGAGTGCCTTTTAGAATACCCAACCCTTCCTTCCTCCTTATGCTGACTTGACCTAGAGTAGTCAAACATCGATCCCTAATCTCAACAGCCATCATGTCCCTCTCTTCGGTGAAAGTACTCATTGAGAATCTCTCCTATTTTCTCTGACCCCATACATAACTTGCATCTTTTGTCCTTGAGTGGGCCAATCCTTTCTCTAGTTACCCTCTTGCTCCTTATATATGAATAAAAGGCTTTGAATAGAGTAATCAAGAATTGATCTAAGCCAAAATTAATATTATTATAAAAACGACATTACCCTGCTGGAAATATCACATGTTGGGATGAAAATCGCCTGCAGATTATCCAGCTTGAAGTAACCCGATATTGGAATTCAGAAGTGAATTTGATTTTAGAGAACAGCGTTTGGGTATAGATGAAAGAAGATGTATTGGTAACAGCAGAACTGGAAGACTCTCTCTCCCTCACTGTTTCTCTCAGACTCTTAAGAACAGCAGCTGGTAAAAAACCAAATTGGAGAAACATCCATTTACTAAGAACTCAAACTTTGCTACAGTTGAAATAGCAGGACATCAATTAAACAATCACGTCTCGGGCTATTTGGCCCACCAAGTCCACACAAACTCTCCGAAGAGTAAGCCACCCAGACCCATTCCCCCATGCCTACATATCCCTGAACACTATGGGCAACTGAGCATGGCCAATCCACCTAATCTGCATATCTTTGGATTGTAGGAGGAAACCGAAGCACCTGGAGAAAAGCCACATAGACAGGGGGAGAATGTACAAACGCCACACAGACAGACACCCAAGGCTGGAATTGTACCCAGGTCCCTGGTGCTGTGAGGCAGCAGTGCTAACCACTGAGCCACCGTGCCATCCTGCCTGAACTCAAGCAAAATTACAGGCTACAACCCTGTACTGAAGCACAGAGAGGATGGTAAAAAGAACAAAAAGATCAATCATTCTTTTAAAGGCATGCTTTTTAAAAGACCCTGCAAGGATAGTTCCAAAGCACACCTGGAAGAAAATACAGCTTTAAAACTCTAAATGTGTGGCTTTCTAAATTAAAAAGGCTTACCAGTCTCCAGATAAGAATCAATCTTAGACTTTTTGTTTTCCAAATTTGCATAAAAAGCCTACATAGAGACATAGAGTCATAGAGATATGCAGCATGGAAACAGACCCTTCGGTCCAATCCATCCATGCCGACCAGATATCCCAACCCAATCTAGTCCCACCTGCCAGCACCCAGCCCATATCCCTCCAAACCCTTCCTATTCATATAACCACCCAAATGCCTCTTAAATATTGCAATTGTACCAGCCTCCACCACTTCCTCTGGCAGCTCATTACACGAATTCAAATATCAAAGGCAGTAACTGTGCAGGTTCTCTCTCTCATCTGTTCGAAAGTCTCTCATCTGTTCGAATGACCATGATAGTTTCACTTCTTTCACATGTAAATCGCAAAAGCAGATGAGAGACTGAACAAACAATCTAGGTATTTTTCAATGTATAATTTCAGTTACATCACACTGTAAACTTTTGCTATATATTCTGTGCCTTATAATTGTGTCCTCCACAACCACCTGGTGAAGGAGCGGCGCTCTGAAAGCTAGTGCTTCCAATGAAACCTGTTGGACTATAACCTGATGTTGTGTGACTCACAAGATGCTTTTTTTTGTTAACTTTTATTCCCATATGTTCTGAATTTTATGACTAATGTATCTCCTCTTCACAATCTCCTCCTCAAAAAACACACCACACATGTGAAAGATCATCAGATTATTTTTCAATCTCCCAAAAATCATCCAGTAAATTTGAAATTCAATATTATGATCCTTTCAAGTTCACTACAATGGAGTCAGAAAGTTTTTAAGGGTAGTAATATCTGGATTACTCCCAGGCTACGAGCTAGTGAGGGCAGGAATAGGAGGATAGAGCAGATGAATGCATGGCTGAGGAGCTGGTGAATGGGAGAAGGGTTCACATTTTTGGATCATTGGAATCTCTTTTGGGGTAAAAGTGACCTGTACAAGAAGGATGGATTGCACCTAAATTGGAAGGGGACTAATATACTGGCAGGGAAATTTGCTAGAACTGCTTGGGAGGATTTAAACTAGTAAGGTGGGGGGGTGGGACCCAGGGAGATAGTGAGGAAAGAGATTGATCTGAGACGGGTACAACTGAGAACAGAAGCAAGTCAAACAGACAGGGCAGGCAGGGACAAGGTAGGACTAATAAATTAAACTGCATTTATTTCAATGCAAGGGGCCTAACAGGGAAGGCAGATGACCTCAGGGCATGGTTAGGAACATGGGACTGGGATATCATAGCAATTACAGAAACATGGCTCAGGGATGGACAGGAATGGCAGCTTAATGTTCCAGGATACAAATGCTACAGGAAGGACAGAAAAGGAGGCAAGAGAGGAGGGGGAGTGGCATTTTTGATAAAGGGACAGCATTACAGCTGTGCTGAGGGAGGATATTCCCGGAAATACATCCTGGGACGTTATTTGGGTGGAACTGAGAAAGGGATGATCACCTTATTGGGATTGTATTATAGACCCCCCAGTAGTCAGAGGAAAATTGAGAAACTTGTAAGGAAATCCCAGCTATCTGTAAGAATAATAAGGTAGTTATAGTAGGGGATTTTAACTTTCCAAACATCGACTTGGACTGCCATAGTGTTAAAGGTTTAGCTGGAGAGGAATTTCTTAAGTGTGTACAAGACAATTTTCTGATTCAGTATGTGGATGTACCGACTAGAGAAGGTGCAAAACTTGACCTTACTCTTGGGAAATAAGGCAGGACAGGTGACTGAGGTGTCAGTTGGGAGCACTTTGGGGCCAGCCAGCATAATTCTATTTGTTTTAAAATAGTGATGGAAAAGGATAGACCAGATCTAAAGATTGAAGTTCTAAATTGGAGAAAGGCCAATTTTGATGGTATTAGGCAAGAACTTTCAAAAGCTGATTGGAGGCAGATGTTTGCAAAGGGACAGCTGGAAAATGGGAAGCCTTCAGAAATGAGATAACAAGAATCCAAAGAAAGTATATTCCTGTCAGGGTGAAAGGGAAGGCTGGTAGGTATGGGGTATGCTGGATGACTAAAGAAATTGAGGGTTTGGTTAAGAAAAAGAAGGAAGCATATGTCAGGTACAGACAGGATAGATCGAGTGAATCCTTAGAAGAGTATAAAAAAAGTAGGAGTATACTTAAGAGGGAAATCAGGAGGGCAAAACGGGGACATGAGATAGCTTTGGCAAATAGAATTAAGGAGAATCCAAAGGGTTTTTACAAATATATTAAGGACAAAAGGGTAACTAGGGAGAGAATAGGGCCCCTCAAAGATCAGCAGGTCAGGCAGCATGTGGAGCCACAGAAAATGGAGGAGATACTAAATGAATATTTTGCATCAATATTTACTGTGGAAAAGGATATGGAAGATACAGACTGTAGGGAAATAGATGGTGACACCTTG